>NW_006791298.1:3395145-3420656 GCF_000442215.2 Lipotes vexillifer | reverse complement strand
TGAGCCTGCGCGTCCGGAGCCTGTGCTCCGCAACGGGAGAGGCCACAACAGTGAGATGCCCGCGTACCGCAAAAAATAATAAATAAATAAATATAATAAATAAATAAAACCCCATAACCCCACAGCAAGCAACCAGCACCTCTGAACTGCCGGCACCTCCTGCCCCACTCCCTGGCTTCTTCTCTCCTGGGTTTCCCCTCACTGATTCCCTCACTCCTGACATACTGGAGAAGGCAGTTCCAACTGTCCAGGTAGAAAAAGACCTCCGCGGGGCTGCGGGGGTGAGGCAAGAACACTGGACTGAGAGTTCAACCAGAGACCCTTGGGAGTCAACTTGAGGGGAACATCAGGGAACTCCACCCACCTGTACCCTCACCAAAAGGAACTTCTGTCTCACCAACCAGCACTCAACGTGCACCACTGCACAAGGAATGTGAGAGAGAAGAACACTCCTGTACCAGCCAAAAACCACAGATCCACCCTAGAAACTGATGGACGGCGGCTTGGCCTCCAGGTCACCCCTCCTGGGCCTGAGGTCAGGAATGCAAGAGAGTCCTTGCTCCACAGTAACAAGCTGTGACCTGAGGGGTGTAACTGAACTTCTCAAGGCCTCACTAGCCTTCCCCAAAGAATAGGAGAGCAAGGCTCAGTCGTGTCAGAAGTCCTTCACAGCCTTGGCCTTCCGTAATGTTCAACCATTTCCTTTATCTGTTGCCTCAGTTTCCTCAAGTATAAAATCATGCCGTTGGAGTGGATGGTTTCAACGCCCTCTCCAGCACTGAGGCTCTATGATTCAGCCGATGAATCTGGATCACAAGCAAGGATTATTCTATTAATCTCAGTGGCCCTTTCTCTGCCAAATAATGATAGGAATGTGCTTCAGCTGAATGCAGCCACCCGAGCTACCAGTCCAGCTGGTTGGGAAACATACAACGACTTCTATCTGCCCGCTTGCCAACACAGAAATCTTCAAACAGATACGGGATGATTAATAACATCTTTAATAGGGGCCCCACCTTGACATTAAATCTTGGGCTGAGGTTATCAAAAACAGCAAATACACAAAGAACTTACAGCCTTGAGAGCAAGCCAGAGAGAGAGACAGTGACTGTGCAGGTGGCTGGGAAGAAAACTGACATGAATTACAAAGAAAAGGTGCATCGAGTTAATAAAATATAACTGTGGTACTGGGGCTGGGGGTTGAAAACAGATGTGAGAGGCAGTCCACCTCAGCACCATGAGGGATGAAGGCAAGAGCCACAACATTTCTCAAACACACACACACGCACACATTCTTTCAAGTAAAGCCTATGAAATTCACTGCGTTGCCCCAGGGGCGTGGGTTGTAGGAGGGACACTGTAAAGCCAAAAGCTGATCAGACACAGCCCCTAAAATCCAGTTTTCCAGAAGGAATTTGAAGCTAAGTAAGTAGTGTGAAGGGGAGGTGTGTGTGTGGCAATTTTCATACTGGAGAGGGTGCTGGACATAAAGACTATAAGATTAAGGTCCACCTTCATGATCTTCTACAGTTATTAACTCCCTAAACCAAATGCCTCATCTATAAAATGGACATTACTAATATTCAGTCTATCAGAAAACAGATTTTTAAAGTGTGTACAACACACACAGTATTTGGGATGACACAGCAGACACTCCAAAAAGCAAGAACTTATTACCAAGATGCATGTAGGTGTCAAAGAGCAGAAAGCAATAGCTGGTCAATCCAGAGAGGTAAAAAGAAATCCAAAAAGGACAGGCAGTGACAAACTAGGCAACATGGTGGGTCAAGGACTGGAACAGTAGCTACAAGAAAGTGTTCAGCACCACCACTTCTAATAAATGTCTATTGAAGTTAAGAGGAAATAAGCAGATTGCCAGATGGGTGGTAAACTATGACCCAGTGTATGTTGAGAGAGAAAGACACAATAACGTAAAGCAAAGGAAGAGAGACATATTAAATACTAAAAGTCATTATCACTAGGTTTGGATACTGGGCTATTTCAAGGGTTTTTGTTTGTTTATCAATATTTTCTAAATAGCTTTTTATAGACATCTGTTTTTCTTATTTCAAAATTAATAGAAGTTGTAAATTAAACATTTATAACATGCTTTGAGAAGTAGCTATGGCGGGGAACCTGAAGTCCTGGAGAAGATGGCTGACATTCTGAGATTAGGGCTGCGTTCTAACTATTCAAAAGTTGTTATCACATATACGGAGAATCCCAGTCAGTCAATAAATGTATGTGGAGGGCCTTCTTAATTCAAAAGCATGACACTAAACAGTTCAGGAAAAATAAATAAATTCCCAAAAGGCCCAGTCTCATCAGGGAACTAGACATGCCCACATAAAATTATAACTCACAATGCAAGGTGCACCAATAGGACAGTAAATTCAAGGAGGGTTGATTTGAGGCAGGCCTTGAAGACCTAGGAGACTTCAGAAGGAAGGGTAAGGTCACACACTTTCTGTTGCAGAGACGATTTAATTAAAAATAAGTTCCATTCTACCCACTCCACCAGGTAACAGAGAATGCATTGTATTCTGAGGAACTGAAAATCTTACAAGAAGGTGGATTGCATGACCTTCCACTTGCAATAGCTTCTTTCAGGAAAGGGAATAATTAGAATCACATAGAATGGGCCGCTTTCTTTTATTTAACAGATAACTTTAAACAGGCTTCCAAATCCCACAAACAAGCAAACTTCCTGCACTGGACTCCTACAGGGCCTAATTTTCACCTCAGCCCAATACTTCCTTAGATCCCTGGCACTGTTATCAAGCTACTTAACTGCCTTCCATCCCTCATTCCCAGCCCCCAGACACACCAGTAGAATGTGAACTTTTATTCTTTCATTTATTTATTCAACGATTTTCTAACACGGGCTATGTACGAGCAACGCAAAGATAAATAAGACAGCCTCAATCTCACAAAGTTCATAGTCCAGTGGCAATAACTGACTCATTAACAGATACCTCCAGCTCAATGGCTGGGACACGCACAATGTATCCAGGAGAAAGGAGAGAGGCTGTGTCTAACCAGCCAAACCCAGGCATTAAGGACTGGGGGGCGGTGAAGGCAAAGGCCCTCCCTGTGGTGAAAAGCAACACAGAGCGAACAGAAAGCCATGGCCAGCCCTTAAAGTGTGAGGCAGGGTGGAGAAACACAATCATAACAGGCAACACTGACTGAGGGCTTACTGCATGTGAGGCTGACTTAATCCTCCCAATAACCCCATGAGGGAGGTCCCATAACCCTAATGTTACCGATGAGGAAACTGGGGCCACACAGGTAAAGCAACTTGAGCAGTAAGGGCGGTCACTCCTCTGATATGCTGCCTATTCCTGAGGCTATAAGGGTCAGCAGGGGTTGCTCTGAGAACCCCATTAGTGTCATGCTAAGGAGCTTGGGCTTTTCCCATAGACAATGAGGAGGCAGTGAATAGTTTTAAGCAAGAGGGTGACACAGTCAGATTGGGTGCAGAAGGCGGCTCCAGCAAGGTGTGGGGGACTGATTTGAAGGGCTGGGGAGACCAGATAAGAAGCTGTTGCAATATTCCCATGAGTGATGGGGTGACCTGACCTAATGCTGTAAGGAAAGAGCAGAGGGAACAGATGCAAAATGCATTTGTTGGGAGACAATTTTCCGTGGGTCTCTTGAGTTTCCATACAAATCATGAGCTAAGCACTGGCTGCCTTTGGTCCCAGATTATCCTTTCAAAGATGTTTGCATGGATGACAGACTTGGAAGATATAGTCTTCCTCTGGAGCAAAGGGAAAGCATGTTTATTGCCCGATATAAAAGATTTGGGTTCCCTAAGCTCAGGGTTCCCGCATATATAGGTGTCATCTGGCCCTCTTCATGTTACCCTATGGGAATTGTCACCCCAAGATGCTGACACTCTGGCTACTGGTATTGTTATGAACAAAAATTCCTTTGTCTCTAACCCAGGAGTCTCATGCTTTCTGCCAGTACCCATGAAACTGGTAGACTAATTTATTTACAAATAGGGTAAAAATCTCAAATCCCTCACGGCTGAGGATTTATTTAGGCAGGAAATTTGGTGATGGGCTAAATGCAGAAGGTGAGGGAGAAAAAGGAATCAAAGATTCCTTCAGGTGTTTTAATTTGGATGAAGTGGAGGACAGTGGTGTCACCAACTAAGATAAAATATATAACAAGTACAAGGTTGGGGCACAGGGGGCCTGGGGATTCGAGGATAAATTCAGTTTGGTGGCCTCTGAGACCTCTATGTGGACATATCCAGCAAACAGCTGATAGATTGAGTCAAAAGGGGAGGGGCTATGTTAAAGATATGGGTATAGGGGCCATTAGCATCGGGGGTAGCTGAAACCATGAGCGTGCATAACATCCTCTATCCAACATATAAAAAGACTGCTGGACCCTCCGTGTGCCCAGGCAGAGCATTCAAAGGAGCCACCCTATTCATCTTTACACTCCTTAGTGCCCAGCAGAGGGCTTGACACAGTGCACGTGCTAAATAAATGCCTGTTCAAAAAATGGCCAAACCAGACCTAGAATTAGCTTTAAAGTTGCGTCAACAACTATCTCTGTAATGCTAATCTAGATTTTCTCAAATCAGGATCTCAGAGTGTCTAAATTTGTTTCACATGAAATACAGCCAGTTTCATATGCAAATAATTACAAATCTATCATTCTCTCATGTGCAATGTTCTGTTCGGAAGCAGAACACAATTCTAAGATTCAGAGTTTCATGGTCATTAAAAAGCAGTACTGTTGGTTTTCTTACTAGAGAAGAGTTCCAAGTTCTCTTAGCCGCGATATCACTTCTTCTTTCGTTCGTTTAAAAAAAAAATACTTACTGAGGACCTACTACATTTGTCCAAGGAACTGCACTAAAAGCTGTAAGGGATTTTTTTTTTTTAAACATCTTTATTGGGGTATAATTGCTTTACAATGGTGTGTTAGTTTCTGCTTTATAACAGAGTGAATCAGTTATACATATACATATGTTCCCATATCTCTTCCCTCTTTGTCTCCCTCCTGTAAGAGATTTTAAAAGTATAAAATTTCCCTCCTTAAAGGAATTTACAAAAGCAGAGTGGCAGCAAATAAGCCAGACCAGAATTTAGTTCCTAGACCCACATTTAGCAATTTTATGACCTTGAGCAACTTACTTAACCTTTATAACCTTTCATTTCCTCACGTGTGAAAAGGGGATAATAAAAAATGTGTACTTCATAAACGGTGATGAGAATTACACTTGATAATACATGTAGAGCACCTGGCATATAGTACACCTTCAAAGTGGGAGCTAGAATTATTACCATTATGATAAGCCAGTTGGGGAGAAGTACTCAGAGAAAGGCCACTCACTGAGGGATCTTGAAGAACATTACAAATGCACTGCAGTGGCCTAAAGCACTAGAAATGCACAACTTTAGGAAAACAACAATAGTTAACAATACTGAGTGCCTACTGTCTTTTAACTAATATAAACCATTCCAACACCCCTATGAATGAGTAGTATTATTCCCATTTTGCAGATGAGAAAATGGACAACTACACAAGTCAGATAACTTGCCCAAGGTCACCCGACAGACAGTGGTAGAGCAGGAAGTCAATCCAGGCTGTCTGGCTCCAGGGTCAAGGCCAAATTGCCTCCTCAGGGAGAAAAGGAATGTACTTTTTACGACTTATACTTTTAAAGAAAAGAACAGGGATCTTTGGAAGCATGTACCTTCAGTCTACAACTACTAATAGTCTTCTACTCAGTATTGAAAGAGTATTCATAAATATCTAAACAGACAAGTAGACTTTTCCAGGCTGGCTGCAGTCCTATTTCATAGATTCTGAAAACTGAGTAAGGAAGAGTTAATGTCTCACACTGAATACCATGTAAGGCAAAATCACAGTGCGTCAGTGTACTGACCCATGAAACCTAAACTGACTCAAAATTGAGGGGTGTGGGGCTTAAAGCTCTGAGGTACCTTTATGAAATAAAATGACTCCATTTACCAGCCCTCATTTCTTACTGATCTGTTGGCTGTTCATAAGCACTTCCTTGATTAGTTCAATATACCCTTCTCAAAGATGCAGAGGGTTTTTCCCCTCACTTCCATGTGAATAATGTAGCAGATGGCGAAGATGTATAGCCAAGGTGTTGGGCCACCCTGGACTTCAACCAAGTTTGTTGTTGTTGTTACTGTTGTCTCATTTTCGAAGACAGTGGAGGTGGAATACCCAGTCGCCAACCATCAAGCGATGGCTCAATAAACTATGTAGACTATGCCCGTTGTGTGTAACATCACACAGACATAAAAGACAACATTTATAAAGACTTGGAAAAAATAATATTTTCATGTTAGGTGAGAAAACTTGATACGGAATAGTGTATACAAGATGATCACATTTATGGAATTTTTAAACATCAATATGTATGCATACGGCAAAAGAGGCTGGAAGGAAATATATGAAAATGTTAAAAGTGATTATTTATGTTTGTAACATGAGCCTAAGGGAGATCGAATGGTTTTCCACTTTCTCAATATTCTTCTATTTTCTTTAATGGACATAACGTTATTTGCACACTTTTAATTGCAGAAAGCAAATTTAAAAAAGAAGAATGGAGAGATGGAAGAGACCAGACAGCTAATACTCTGTCTCTCCCTGTCCCTTTCTTTGCTGAAAGTATTAATCTCTTCCAAGATCTATAGTACTTCTTACATTTCTTAAATGTATTGAATGTTTGCTTTACAGAGATTAATGGATAGATGATTGCTAGGTAGATAGATAGATGGATAGATAGATAGATAGATAGATAAAGATAGATAGATGGGTAAATGATATAGAGACAGACATTATTTTACCAAAAGCATTCCAGAATGGCTCCTCTTAGAAATATAGTCAAGACCTGGCTTCCCTGTCCACCTAGGCTGTCTCCCTCTTCTCTAAACTAACCAACTGACTTTTTAAGGTAAGAGAAACTTACAAACATCCTAGATATATAGATTCAACCTTTGAAATTCTGAATGGATGGTACAGGTAACTGATTATGTACGAACCAGTCACCATACAGACACGACAAGAAGAGTAACTTGGTCCACCCACAATTAGATACACCCTTCCTTCTGGCAGCCACAAGCAATTAATTATCAATATAAATATCAATATGACAAAACTAATGCTGCTTTTTAGAAAAGCTTATGCAAACTTAACTTCGCTGAAGGAAAAAAACCTACTCTGCTAGCCGGATATTACTAAAATTGAGTCTGGTGAAATGAGTAGAGTAGTTATACAAACTAGATAATGATCTTAATGGCTGTTTACATCTGGGAACATGCAGCATGCTCACACTACCTCATATGAAACCAGTGATCCTCTAACCACTTTCAAAACACCAGTCATAACGTAACCCCAAAAAAGAATAATAGTATGCACATTTTTTAAAAGCACACAATTATTGAAAGAGCTTTGGGAAATTAACATAGCCCTACTGTGGAGGTCAAATTCACATGCAGTTTAAAAGGAAAACAAATCTGACATACCGAACATTTGTCATGTGGCCCTCACTGACAGAGCTAAAAGGATTTCAAAGCAGAATGGAAATTGGAGTTCAGTGGGAAGTACAGATGCTTGACTACCTTTCTTTAAGAGGAACAGAAACATTCTATTAGATCCCTGCTGCTTTGGCCAAGTGAAGCCTGGTCTCCTCTGCCACTCATCCAGGACAGAGCTTCAGTGTCTTTGATGCTGGTTAACTGAAAATTCAAACACGCTCACACACTTCATCGCTGTAAGATGTACCTCTGTGTGGTTGTCAGCCTTTACCATTATCAACTCAACAGGCCCATAAATTTTTTATAAAATAAACATGAATTAATTGGAAGACAAAGAGGAGGCGCGGGGCGGGGGGGCATTCTTAAAATGTGGAAAGTCAACTGAATCAGCAGTCACAAAGGAACCAGGGGGTGTTTCTGTTTGGCTGTGGAGCAGCCATCTTCAGAATTTTATGCTCTTTAAACAAAGGCATCAGTGATTTTAAGAAATTAACTCCAGGTTTGATCTGTGCCAAAAGCAGAAATTCTGCAATAAGACATTGTAGAGGGAGAGGAAGATCTCCAGTGCCTGTTCCTCTTTCCCATTATGATCTCTGGACTTGGGCATCATCTCTTGGACTACCTGCAGAGGTCTTTTTAGACTCATTTGCCCAAAATTACCCCTCTGATTATGAAATCTTAAGAAACTGGGTATAGGAGAACTTTTTTGATGATAGCTTTTTTTTCCTGCTTACATCTGGCCCCACTTGGAATGCGAACACCTATAGACTCTTTTTATTGTTCATAAATTTAGGTTTCCCACTGGTTCAGATAAGCAAGTCCTAAGAAATGATTCTTGGTGTTGTCTTTTCTACACACTGTCCCGAAAAAAAATAGCCTTCAGATACTTCAATGAGGATGAATCATCAATAGGGTATGGGATAGAGGTTAAGGGCTAGGATTCTGGAATCAGATAAACCTGAGTTCAAATCCTGACTTTTTATGTCAAGTTGTGGGACCTTGAGCAAGTACCTTAAGCCCATCATGATCCTGATACCAGTGGAGCTGTTGGAAGGATGGAATGGGATCGTTTACAAAAGGCAGATCTGCTACTGATAACAATAGGATTAAGAAAAAAGAGTGGGTTCAACTTCAGTCACTATATAGATAAAAGATTCTGGAGGCTGGTCTCAGCTTTACTTTTACTTGAAATTTGTGATGTAGTAACCATTCCTGGGCTGTTTCCCCAGCTGTGAAATGAGAGCTTACTGCCTCAGTGAAGCCCTAAGTTTCAAGATCTGAATATTTGGGAAGAATGCAACTTATATTGCTGTGTGCAGCCTGTATTACTCAGCAAAGCAAGTGCCTTTTAACAACCAGATCATATTCTCTTTCTATCTGCTTTTCCCACCATTAGGTATATTTTACTGCACTGTGAGCTTCTCAAAGGAAGGGGCTGTCATACACGCTTTTTCTACCCCTAGTGTTTGTAACAGTATCTGGCACACAGCAGACAACCTATAAAAGTGGAATGAATTCGTCACTGAGTCATCTTAGCATCTTCCCCAAGGGTACAGGGTTTTGCACACGTTAGGTGTCAAAATATGTTTGCTGAATGAATGGATGTGAGTAAACCTGGGAGTGCCTCTTCCTAGACACTCCACTTTCTTACTCATCTCTGAAGCGCCTGGGCCTAGCACTGAGCCTGGCACAAAGAATAAAGCAGGATCAATGAATCTTTTTGCTCTGGAGGCATGTCAACTCGGATTAAAGCAATTAGCCTACTCATAAAAAAGTAATTGGTAAAGTCTGAGTGGATTCCAGTTCCGGAAGGCCTTCTGTGTGCCTGGCACTGGGTTGGACACTTTACATATTTTCCTAACAGCCCTGGGAGGGAGGGATGATTGATACCGTTCTTTAAATGAGTAAGCAAAGGCTTAGAGAGATTAAGTCACTTGCCCAAAATTGCAAAGCCAAAAACTAACAGAGCTTGGATTTAAACCCACACTTCTGGAGCCCATGCTCTTTCTATTAGGTAAGACTAAGGAAGAGGGAAAAGCACCAAAATAGATGGGACCAACTTATTTGAAGTTATATGGCTTTAGGGGAGGAAGGAGGTGAAAACAACTGGTGAGTCAGTCTTAAGGAGGGAGGTTGACCAGATGGGGCCACCTGCCCCAGCCAATGATTGACTTATATGTTTGCCACTGAAACCATGTCCAGCAAGGCTAGAAATGTTGATTAGAGTCATCTGCCAAGCAGGATCATTTACCTAGGCTAGTGGCTGGGGAAAATGGCAATGCTAGCCCAATTCCTTCTGGTCATTGTCTACAAGTCCAGGCCAGCCCATCAGAATACCTCAGTCTTGGATCTCAGACACAGCAGTCCATTTCCCATGTGTTCTTAGAGCCAATAAGCATATAGCTCAAAACCTCCCATGTGGAAAGACCACCCACATTTTTCAGAGAGCTAGAAGGGGAGAACAGATTTCAGATGAAAAAATTAAATAACAGTTAGTTTTGGAAAAATCAATTTAAGAGCAAAAGCCTAAATCCCATGTACTCTTCATAGAAACAAAAAGAAAGATACCATTATTTTTAAAGCATCAGAGCAAGAGCAATGCCATAAAAAATATGGCATTTTAAGTTTTTTTTATGGTTTTGTTAAGCTCTGGCATGTGAGTAGTGGTACCCCTTCTATGATTAGAGTGAAAACTAACTGAACAAAATCAAGTATGTCTGAAACATCTTCTAGTCTTAATAAAGTAACATCAAGGAGAAACCTAGAATCTTATATATCAGTATATAGACAGAATGCTCAATATAATTAAATTTTAATTCATCTGGAAGTCCAAAAATAATTCTCCTAGAGATATCACCCTAAGGCCTCTAGTTTGAAGGCTCAAAGTATCCCATTTTAAGTACCTGAGGAGGACTCTGCCCACTCTCAACTCAAATGCCCTGGTGCTTCTCCCTCGTAGCTTGGCTGACAGCACCCAAGTCTAGGGTAACATCTTACTATTACAAGAGCTTAACAGCCTGGCCAGAGTGGGCAGGGCCAAAGCTAAACAGGATGTTAGAGAGAAATTAAATCCAGATCAGCAACTAGTTGCACTTTCTCCCTAAGTTGAAAAAAAAGAACAAAAACAAACAAAAGCCAAAAAATTAAAAAATAAAAAAAAAAGAAGAGGGAAAACAGAGCTCTGGATGGAAAAAGCGCTGATGTGATTTCACTATTCCTAAGCATGCCAGGAGCATAAATATAGGTAAAGCAGAGACTTTATGTTGCCAGTTCAAGAGCATAACTAAAGAAATCAGCGTGTAAATACGTCCATGTGCGGACTATTCCTTTAGACGACTGAAAAAAAGGCAAGCAAAAGTCCAAGTATTGCTGGAAAACTTTGGGTTGTTTTTCTGTAAAATTTATTCTGGTAAGCCTTGCAGTTATCTGTCTTTGCACATTGCTTTTTTTTAAAAAAGGAACTTTAAAGGTAGAACCTCCAAACCCACGCCTGACTTCTCTTGACTCGTCACCTGTCTCATTGTAGCCACCACTTCTCTGGGCAAAGCAGAACCCTGACCTCTGGGAGCTTCTGCTCAGGGGACCTGGAACCCTACAAAACAAAGCAACCCTTCTTCCCCAGGGCAGCACCCTACATTGTTTAAAGACCATTTTCATGCCTTCTCTCTTCCCGGCTTGCTCTTTTCTGGACATACTTGGTCTGTTACCAATCTGTCCACCACACACTCAGAAAAAACAGAAGCACCAAAACCTTTCCACCCAGCCATTCCATTTCACTTATGCTCACAATCAAGCAATTATTGTAAATGGTCTAACTACTTATCCCTGCCCCAATCCAACATCGTATTTAGGTGGATTAATATTGATATTCCCTAAGTGCCCATTGTCTGCCAGGAGTTGCATTAGCTATAACAGAAAATAGATATAGATGGTTCTGCTGTAACAGAAAATACTAGTTCTAAAAAATCACCACACTATGCAAAATCATGAAATAAAAACCACACAGCTTATGGGAAAATAGGATTGGGGACCACCACTCAAAAACTTTTATTAGTGACACAGAATAAAAGATAGGAATCAAATAAACACAGTAGCATAGTACTGCATGTTAAATGGTTGACATACATTAAGAATGAATACGACACTTTATCTTGGGAAAGACCTGAAGTTTGCTTGTGGAAGTGGGTGCTGGAAGGGTTGCCGCTTGTGAGTTATAGAGAAGTGGTGGAAGGAGAGTTATTGGAAATCAGACAGAAAGTTGTAACACCAGATGTGGAGGGGTGTGGCTCGGAACACACGTGGTGAACTGTGTTCACCGTGTGAACCGTGGAGCCGCTAGGTGTCTGAGGTGTGTGCTCTGCATATTCCTACACAGCTCACTTCTGCTGGGAGCAGTTTTCTGAGTTCACCTAGCACTTCTCATGGATAAAATCCATCATAAACAAATGCGAAATCTGTATTATCCTCAAATTTTTCCCTAATATATCAATCGGGTTGGAACAAATTTGTGTTTGTAAAACAAGTGTTATAGCAGAACTGATTGTACTTTATCTCACTGAATCCTAACAACCTTGAAAGACAGGTAGCATTGGGCTTCCCTGGTGGCGCAGTGGTTGAGAGTCCGCCTGCCGATGCAGGGGATGTGGGCTCGTGCCCCGGTCCGGGAGGATCCCACATGCCACGGAGCGGCTGGGCCCGTGAGCCATGGCCGCTGAGCCTGCGCGTCCGGAGCCTGTGCTCCACAACAGGAGAGGCCACAGCAGTGAGAGGCCCGCATGCCGCAAAAAAAAAAAAAAAAAGACAGGTAGCATTAACTCCATTTTCCGGAAAAAGAAACCGAGGCTCAGAGAGGTTACGTGGTTCCCAAAGCCACATCATTCGTGATACGTAAGTTGCAAGGATGGGACCAAGATCTACCAGCTGTCTCCTCCACCACTTTATCCCCTAAAGGTGCCACCTTTTCTTTTTTTTCGTTTGGCAACTAGTGCTGAGTAGGAGGTACCCTCACTCCTCTGGGTCAAAATTCTAAGATTAGAACCTTCTCTGCTTCCTCCACTCTTGCTGTATTTGTCAGCCCCACAGTGATATGAAGTTCAATGGCAGTATCTATGTCTGCAGCAACACCATGTCCCCTAACTTAAGCTATGAGCTATTCACCCAAAGATAATTAAGCTTCTTAAGCATTTGTGTGTGTGTTGGTTGGGGGGAGGCATCTCTAAACTTATTGCTGTGAAACTCACCAGTCAAATTCAACAGAATTTCAGCAGATTTCATGGAGCCTAAAGATTCACTTTCTGGCTTTTTTATTTTCACAATCTCTCTTCTAGGGAGCTTGTACTCAAGTTCTTCATCGAGGGAGAAAAAACTCTCTTACTCCATAAAATGACTGTTGTGTCTGAGAAGACACTCCTGCCTTGGAACCCTTCCATGGATCCACACTGCCCTCAGGATCAAATCCAAGCTGCCTGGCATGGCCTGCTAGGCTCTCCCTGATCTGTCCCCAGACTATATCTCAAGCCACACCTCTGTCCACTTGCCACCTCCACATTGCCTGCTCCAGACAGACTGGATGACTTTCAGTTCTCCCCATACTTCATGGTTCCTCACTTCCAGGCTCTACACATTATTCTTCCTGCCTGGAATACTTTTCATACCACCCATCATATCACCCTGACTCTGCCTGTTCAATGCCTATTCCATCTCCAAATCTCAGCTTCAATGCCCCTTCCTTCTGGAAGCCTTCCCTGGTCCTAACGGGGTTAGGAGTCCCTCACAGGTGCTCCCATAGCTCATCACACCTTCCCTATCATGGCTGCTAGCCCACTTTACTAGAATTACTCGTGTATTTGTCCAATTCCCTCATAAGACTAAGTTCTGTGAAGGCAGGATTGGTGTCTGGCTTGTTAAATGAAAAACACGAATGAATGCATATGCATGACATAGCATGAACGAGCGTTCATGTGACCCACACGTGCCATTTTATGGAACAAATGGGGAATCAAGCAAAGGATCCAAGAGAACAAATGCACCTGCCATTGCCACATAACCAGCATTCAAGTTGCAGCAACTCCTATGTTCCAGGCACTGGGTGCACAGCAATGACCAAATCAGACAGAAACCCTTGCCCGGGAGCTCACATTCCAGTGGTTGAAGGACAAACAATAAACCAAATAAATAAATAGGATATGCAATCCATTAGCATATCAGTTTATCAGATGGTGATGATACTATGAAAAAAATAAAGCAAAGAAAGGAGAGAGGTAGGGCCTCCCTGAGATGGTGTCCTTTGAACAAAGACCTGGAAGAGGTGAGGGAGTGGTCCAGGCTGGTATCTGGCCTTCAGGCAGAGGAAATATAAAATGCTAAGTTACTGAAGCAGGAGTAGGCCTGGCAAGTTCAAGCAGAAGCACGGAGGATGGTGCAGCTGGGAGGAGTGAAAACTGCATCTCGAATCTGGAGGGTAAGACTACTAAGAGCTATTATTGCCTGAGCACCATCAGGAAAACATAGCCCCTGTCCTTGAAGCCTTCACGATCTGGTCACACAGGTTTAAATATGCTAGAATCAAATCAGATCCTCTGAAATATGACACCACCAATACACAGGTCAGTTCACTCCTTCACCTAGCAGGAGGATGTTGATCACTTGAAAACTGCTTTGTCGGACCTTCTACTGAATGAAGAAACAGGTGGTGAACATTGCCCCCATCAGTGATTTTAGTGTTGGCTGCCTAGGGATGAACAAGAAATCTGTACATAAACAGTGCCAGCAGCCACATCACAGGGTTATGAACTGTGGCTTTCTGATCAAACAGATGAAATTAACTCAAAAATGTTTTAAAACTTATTACTGCTACGGAAATTACGTAATAAAGACAAAAGCTTCCCTATTACTTAAGGTAATGAAAACAAAAATAAGGATTTATAAGCTTCCCAGCTCTGACCTAAATTTGCTGTGCGTTATTTTTCTACATCTCTTTCTACTTTAGGAAAACCACTACTAATTGCATTCACATTACACAGTATCAACCAAACCTGGATTTGGGTTTGGTTCCAAGACCACCAACAGGCTCAAGTTACAGCAAGTTTATTAAATGGTTTGTTTTTTTTTTCTCTTTTAAGCAAAAACTTAGAGTGCTGTTTTACCTTTTGGAAGGACTAAACAGATAAATGGTTGATAAGTAACATTTTAAGAAAACCCCAAGCCCATGAACAAGGGGGAAAAAAAACACAGTTTTTTTTTTTTTAAACTCACAAAATAATAAAGGATTTTTAAAAGCATAGAGTTTATTGGTGGCTGGGAGCCTGGAGCTAATGAAAAAAACATTTACAAGTTAGGTTTCCACAGCTTTTCTTTTGTGTTCTCTGGTACAGAGGCTGCTGGCTATACTCTAGGAAACCCTGGAATTCGGCTGGCAACAGAGCACACAAGGAGTCAGAGACCAGTTCAGTCTCAACCGGAGTCAGAGACCAGTTCAATCTCAACCAGTTTAAGCTCTCCCTTGGTAAGCAAACACGATGACCTGTTATTTCATGGCGACATTTCTAAACTCTTGACTCCAAAAGTATTTCCAACCTCGGTCTTCCTATAATGAGATCTACGCTCCTACTTGGGAGCACAAAATCTAGATAGTTCCCAGTGACTGAATCACCCAAACGGTGCTCCATCACCGCGACGCGGGCCGAGGCCAAGCAGAACATTCCAGTTTACAGAGCAGATCCCACCCGACTCCTTGTCATCACTGCAGTCTCTCCAGAGTCTCCTCCAATTTCTTATGTTCCCCTTGGTAATGATCACCTACCTCAGAACCCTGCACACAGTTCCCACTGACTTCCTCCCAGCACAAGAAAGCAGGGGTGGAGGGCAGGTGGAAACACTCCAGTCAGTAATCAGTCTCTGGCCTCAGACTTCTAGGGAAATCAGTCTTTTTTATTACTACCACTTCTATGTTTTCTATTTCATTCCTCTATCCTCTTAGGGCCCAGTATTTCCTTGTGCCCACTTCTCTTCTAGATTTTACAGATGAGGGGACTGAGGTCCATTCAGGAGGAGGCAGAGTTGACACCATACTAGGTTCCTTGCCCGTTGGATTAGGAGTCATTCCACTAAATCATTCTTATTTACAGCTAATGGCTCAAATCTAACCTACTGATTATAGATTTTGGCTAAAAAGGAAATAAACCCTGAACATTTCTCCCAAGTCACACAGGATAAAGAAATGGAACATTCACACAATGGAATGATGCCCTTAAAAACTGAGTTTCCAAAGAATACTTTTAACAGTTTTATTGAGGTATAATTTACATGCCATACAATTTGTGCATTGTAAGCGTGCAGCCCAATGGTTTCTAGTAAATGCTCCTAGTTGAGCAATCCTCACCACATTCCACTTTTAGAACATGTGCATCACCCCAAAAGAGTTCTGCTGTCTCAGTGAGCTTCCCCTCCCACGCGGCCGCCAGGCAAAAACTAACCTGCTTTCTGTCTAATTTTTTGCCTTTTCTGGAAATATCATATAATCATATAATATATGTTCTTTTGTGTCTGGCTTCTTTCACCTAGCATAATGTTTCTGAGGTTTATCCATGTTGTAATCTATATCAGTATCTTGCTCTTTTTTATTGTTAGACAGTATTCTATTACATGGATATACCATATTTTGTCTATCTATTCACCAGTTGATGAACATTTGGGTTGTTTCCACTTTTTGGCTATTATAAATAATGTTTTTTCAAACGTTTGCATACATGTCTTCGAGTAGACACATGGTTCTATTTCTCTTGGATAAGTTATCAATAGTCTGGGGTTTTTTTAACTATTATTATAGCCATTCTGTGTGTAGCGGTGCATAGTGTGTAGTGGTATCTTATTGCAGTTTTAGTTTACATTAAAATATTTAACAGCACTGAAAAATATTACCATCTAATATGAAAAGAAAAAAAGCAGGATTTAAGTGTTTCTATAGGGCTTCCCTGGTGGCGCAGTGGTTGAGAGTCCGCCTGCCGATGCAGGGGACACAGGTTCGTGCCCCGGCCTGGGAAGATCCCACATGCCACGGAGCGGCTGGGCCCGTGAGCCATGGCCTCTGAGCCTGCGCGTCCGGAGCCTGTGCTCCGCAACGCGAGAGGCCACAGCAGTGAGAGGCCCGCATACCGCAAAAAAAAAAAAAAAAAAAAGTGTTTATATAGAATGACGTCACACATACGTGAGCCCTACACATTTATGAAGACCTGAAAGACATCAAAAACACATCTCCTATCCTTGACAAAGGATATGAGAGCATTTTTTCTTTACACTTAACTGTGAATTTTTGGTATGAGTAAATATATAATTAAAATACATTTTAAAAATTTAAATATTGCTAAAACACTAAAAACTACACATTGCACATCACTAAGAGTCAGGATATTCCCCAGCCCCGGCTAAAGTCAACTCAGTTCTCCCTTCATGAATTATGGGGGTGTTTGTAGCAAATTTGCAAAACCAGGATGGCTCCTCTCTGCCTTAAAGCATTCTACTCCAGGGGATGGCAAACTACAAACCCAGACCAAATCCAGCTCACTGCCTATTTTCATAGGACATACAGGCTAAGAAAGGTTTTCACATTCTTAAATAATTGAAAAAATTAAAGAAGAATAACATTTTGTGACACGTGAAAGTTATATGCAATTCAAATTTCAGCAGCTATAAACTTTTATTGGAACACAGCTCACCTGTCTGTCTATGGCTGCTTTTGCACTCTCAGAGCAGAGCTGAGTAGTTGCCACAGAGACTACATGGCCTAAAATATTTACTATCTGGCCCATTACAGAAAAAGTTTGTTGGCCTCTGTCTACCTACCCCTGATGGGTGCTTAGAAAAGCCAAACTCAGTTCTATTATCCTAAAGAAAATTCGTTAGGGAAAAAACTTTTGGATTAGTCATTCATTGCATTAATTCATATTAAGGTCTTTCCTAAAAATATAGGATTTGTAGCTGAGAGCAACAATATCAAAAACTTTCAAAGCACTATTTTCAATTATAAGGCTGTATTTCTCTGCCTGGCACCTACTTAGTCTTCAATACTTGTTGAATAAATCAACAAATAAATAGATGGGTAGATGAACGATGGATGGGTGGATGGGTAGATGGGTGAATGAAGTCAACAGTTCTTGAGGTCTAACTGTGGCATAAGTGCCATAGCAAGTCCCATTTGGGTCAGGAGGGTCCAAGAAAAGAACATCTATCCTCATGAATTTCTGAGTAAGACACTGGAACTCGCAAAAGAATAAATACAAATGACCCAAAAACATATGAAAAAGATGTTTAACATCACTGGCAAATCAAAAGTTCCTGGACATCAACAATAATAATGTTCACTTTTTTAACCTAGAAGACAGTCAAGTATTTTTAAATGACAATACACAGTGTCAATATAGGTAAAGGAAAAAACACTTTCTTTCAATAGAGAGGGGTGTGCATTTTCCCAGTCTTTATGGTGAGCAATGTGATTATACGTATCAAAAGCCTTTGACCTTTGACACAGTAATTCCACTTCTAAGAAATATTGCCAAGAAAATCATCATGGATATGTGGAAAAGTTTACAGACAATCAGAGTATTGTTTAAACTAGAAAGAGAGAGAAAGGGGAAAGAAACCTAATGTCTAACAATAGGGCTTAAGAAAATTGTGATATAATCACACATAATATTAAATTCTGCAGTGATTAAAAACTGATTATTTGAGTGTTAAGTATTCTGATATAGAAAGTTGCTCACAGTAACACTGATAAGTAAGGGAAAAAGCAATTCATAAAATCAACTTGCAAGGGGATGAGCCCATTTAAAAAAAAAATGTTTATTTACATAGAAAAAGTTTTGAAGGATATAAGCTTAAATGAAAATAATTATTAATTCATTATTTTTCTTTTTACTTATCTGCTCTTTTCTCACTTTCTACAATAAACACATCACTGGTTTAATTTTTTAACAAAATTAAAATAAAAGGAATTAAAGATCCAATAAGACTGAGGACTCCAGGATACTCACACGAGTAGAATAAAGGAATTAAATTACTCATTGATATTAATTAATTAATTATAATGCAAACAAACTAGGTTACAAGCGCTACTTAATTAATTAATGGTGTAAGCTCTTAGAGGCAGAAACCTATACTCATTCATTCAACAAATATCTAGTTAGCATCCACTATGTGCCGGACACTCTTCCAAATACCAAGATTTCATTAATAAACAAAATAGATCCCTGCTTTCGTGGAGCTTCCATTCTAGTGTTTTATATGTCTCATCTGTCTGTATCTGCCACATCAGCAAGCACAGTGCTGGACACATGTGAAAGCCCTCATTTAGAAATCAGTGTTACTTAATTTTTTTTTTTTTTAACTGTTTAGGGCCTGCAGTAAAGGCATGCCCTGTTTTTACTTTAACATTTTTATTTATTTATTTATTTTATTTATTTATTTTCATTTTTATTTTTTTGGCTGCGTTGGGTCTTCGTTGCTGTGAGGGCTTTCTCTAGTTGCGGCCAGTGGGGGGCTACTCTTCATTGCGGTGCACAGGCTTCTCCCTGTGATGGCTTCTCTTGTTCCAGAGCACAGGCATTAGGTGCACGGGCTCAGTAGTTGTGGTGCACCAGCTTAGCTGCTCTGCAGCATGTGGGATCTTCCTGGACCAGGGCTCGAACCCGTGTCCCCTGCATTGGCAGGAGGATTCTTAACCACTGTGTCACCAGGGACGCCCAGTGTTGGTTCATTTCTTAATAAAAGGATTCTTCACGGCAAGCCTCCCAGTACATTTATTAAATGCTTTTATGTTCACAGAAAAAAAAAGGTTTCATCTAAATACAGCTTTTCTCAAAACTAGTGCGGAAAGTAGGTAAATCTTTAATGCCAAAATGAGAACACAGGTTCCTGGAGCAATTCTGACTCAGTCCCCTGCCACTTGGGGAGGGGGAGGCTGTCAGATAATATTTCATGAATAGCTAGGCTTAAGTTACTTGAACCAGCTGGGGCTTTTCTTAAGCTACATTTTCCTCTGGCCAGAATATCCTCATGGCTGAAGCTGCCTGTTCAATATCACTCCACAGAGAAATGGGTCTTTCTGTTTTCCTCATAACTGCAGACGCTGCTTCTTTTTCAGGCTAGGGAAACCCATGGACCTGGTATTCAGCTTATGTAATAACTGGCTCCCTGCTGGGGTAAGCCACTAAGAGACATGCATTCAATTTCAGAAGACAGATATCTCTCCTTTTGGGCCAGAGTCGTTAGCAACGTATTGACTCAAAACAAGTATACACGGGCGTTTTCAGTTTCCCAGAAGTCCTGAATCACGAACACGTCAACTCACTGCCACTTTCTTCCAAATGTAGCAGTGATAAGTTTCGGCAGTTTCCAGTAGATACCAAATATTTCAACCACGCAACAATCTAAAAGGTCTTTGAAATTAAAGCCACAATCACCATCATGTGATTGTCAGGCAGAGGTCATTAAAAACTGGATAGGGAGGCAAGATGGTTTACTCAACACCTGTATTCAAATCTTTTTTTATATAAATTTATTATTTTTTTTATTTTTGGCTGCGTTGGGTCTTTGTTGCTGCGTTCGGGCTTTCTCTAGTTGCGGCGAGCTAGGGCTACTCTTCGTTGCGGTGCGCGGGCTT
This sequence comes from Lipotes vexillifer, assembly GCF_000442215.2. NCBI lineage: Eukaryota > Metazoa > Chordata > Mammalia > Artiodactyla > Lipotidae > Lipotes > Lipotes vexillifer. The sequence continues at coordinate 3,400,460 of NW_006791298.1, read as the reverse complement.
CTCACTGCGGTGGCTTCTCTTGCTGCGGAGCACGGGCTCTAGGTGCACAGGCTTTAGTAGCTGTGGTTCACGGGCTTCAGTAGTTATGGCTTGTGGGCTCTAGAGCGCAGGCTCAGTAGTTGTGGCACACGGGCTTAGCTGCTCCGTGGTATGTGGGATCTTCCCGGACCAGGGCTCGAACCCGTGTCCCCTGCATTGGCAGGCAGATTCTTAATCACTGCACCATGAGGGAAGTCCTGTATTCAAATCCTAACACCAGCATGTTCTCCCGGGGTGAAGGTACTTGTTTGGTTTTTTTTTGAAGCTCATCAATAAAATAAGGATAATGATATCCTGGTTCAAGGTGAGAGTTATGCAAAGCACCTTGCTCTGATCCAGGCACAAAAAGAGTACTTAACACATGGTAGTTCTGGCGCTTCTTTCCTCGTTATAATCTTGAGCATAAAAAGGCTTAGTTGGATTTAAAGTGAATACAAAGAAGTCCTCCTTCCCCTTCCTCTGCTCCCAGGGGCTCCTTACAAAGCACAAGCAAGCATTACTTACTACAGAAGAGAGGAAGGAGTGTATTCCACTGAGATTCAGAGGAAGGGCTTGGAGTCAGAGACCTGGGTTCAAATCCCAGCTACTTCCTAGCTGCATCACCTCACACAAATTATTCCCTCATCTGTGTCCCCTCTGTCCCCATCTGTACAACAGTAATAAAACAATACCTAGCAAGAAATGAACAAATGACTTAATAACACTGAACAATAATACCTATTTTATAACAAAGGGTTCTTAGAAAGATTACAGGAGAAAATGTTTATAAAGTTCTAATACTGCCACTACAGAACCACTCCAAGAAAGTGACATATTTAGAACCTCATTTGACCTTTGAACTTTACTGTCAACCCCTGGTATGCTTTAAGTTCTTTATCCATACACTCCTCAAGGCCATAAAAGAACTAATTCCAGCTAAACTCAAAATTCACATCAAACCTTAATCTGCAGACAGTGGAAATGACCACAATGTAGGACAGAAGAAAGAGAGGGAAAAATGCACTCTCTCAAAGTGCTAGACCAGGATTTCGATTCTTCTGGGGCAATTTTCCTCCCCCTGACCTCTCAACTAAAAACAAAGCAAAAGAAAAAAAATTTCAGTAGTGCAATTACAGCCTCAATTTCCAACGTGATTCTTACTCAACACTGGTTCTTTGTACCTGCGGCAGTACAGAGGCATAGATTTCATTAAATAACCAAACAGGTGTGTAGAAAAATACAGCAGATTGCAGGCTACGGGTGGCAGGAGGAAGAACTCCCAACTGTCCGACATTTTAACATCTTACCAATGGCATTTTACCAAACAAATAAACATATTTAAATAAACAAATTTGCCTTATTAAGAGAAGGAAGAGTTTGGGGTTTCAACCATGCTTCTTGATAATATAGTAATTTGTAAGATACTTTCAGAACTGAGTCATTTCACATATCCAAATCATATTCAGGTGTCAAGACCTACCTCAGTTTTCCCATTTCCTACTCCTTAAAGATATCTCAATTGCCAACTGCTATGAACTACTATGTTAGGAGCTCTACCTATGTTACGTAAGCTTAATCCTCACAATGATACTATGATACAGGTATTATTAACTCCATTTTATGATGAAAACTTGAGGACCGAAGAGTCTAAAATTATGCACCTAATGAGTGGCAGCGCTGTGATTTGAACCCAACTTTAAGCCCCAGGCACTTTCTCTTCCTCCCCTCCACTATGCCAACCAATAGTTATTTTGTCTCGTTGCTGCCTTTCTAGAGCAATTCCTGTCTATGCTATGCCCCACCTCTTCAGCAGCATCTTTTTCATGGATATGTGTCTTGACTCCTTAAAAAGATTAAATTTTCTGATGGAAGGAACTCTACCTGTACATTTTCTCTATCCTCCTGGCAATAATTACTGTTGCAGGGAGGCCCAGAATTTAAGAAGGTTATGTGACTTGCCCAAGGGCACACCCAATCAGCAATGAAGCAGGTTCAAGCGTAAATATGCCAAAAGCACCAATTACCTTTCAAACTTGGTCCCCTACAAAAGGCACATACACAGTTGTACTTGCTCCCATGACTCAGTGCCTACAAATGCCATCTTCTACCCCAGGAAAGAAAGATGTCTTGTCTGTAGGTCTGAGGAGGCCATAGATAATCCCACCATTAAAAAATTAACTGACCTATGACCCAAGGTAAGAGTTTGGATTTTTTTTAACGGGTGAAAGGAAGATGTGAGTCAATCATAAAAAAAATCCAAAGGCCTCTCTGGGGGGAGCAGAACTTCTGCCCCTTCGCTGGGGGAAGTCTGGCGAAGATTCTCAGAGGAACTAGGTCTTGCCCCCCAAAGGCTCTTGGAAGCTTCTGGAAGCCTTCAGTTTATGGGGTTTTAGCAAGTTTGCCTTATTCGTAACCTTCTAGGACACCCCATCTAGACTCTGATTTTCTAAATAACATGATATTGAAGAATAGAAACACCGAGAAGAATACAGTGAAATGCAAAGAAATCACACCACTGTCTCCACGCACCAGTGTCAAATCCCAGCTATACAATTTACTAACTAGAGAAACTCAGGAACTTAACCTCTCTAAGGCTCAGTTTGCTCATCTATAAATTGGGAATGCTGAAAGAATAAATGAGGTAAGGTGAAAAAGCAGTTAGCGTGGTGTCTGCCACAGAGAAGAGAAGGATTAGAATTTAAATATTCACCATTATCAACTTTTCAATGTTTGACATTTTTCATGATACAGTGTTTGGAGGGGAAAAAATATGTCTCCGTGCTGAGTCTACCAAGGAGCCAACACTTAAGGATCCCTGCTAATGAAAGACACAGCTAACATGGTAAGAAGCATCTAGAAATAATCCTCCAAGCTCCATTTCAAATTTGCTCCAGGCAAATTTTCAAACTTCTCACCCTTCCCTCCAAAAACCCAAGCCTTTTCTTTCCCCAGAACCCTACTAGGATATAGACACAGCATATGGAAAGAGGAAGAACCTTTCAAAGAGATAAAACTGGGTTCGAACCCCAGCTCAGATACTCACTGTCTGCAGGTAACTTAATCTCTTTGCACCTCAACAATCTCATCCTCAATGCATCAATAATAATTCAGATCTCACAAGGTTATTGTGAAGATTGTCAAGAACATATGTAAAGTGCCTCAGCCATTTCAAAGCCTTAATGAATACCAACGAATACAGGCTCTACCACATTTCAGTTATTACAACGGGCTCTGTGGAGACACTCCATGTTTCTTCCCTGGGCCCTCTGGAGGTGGGTGGCTCCCAGGAGCAGTACAGCCAAAAGAGAGGAGGGGGTCAGGAAGCACAAGGCCTTCATGAGGACGTGGCACAAACCTGGCCAGCCTCAGCCTCCCAAACTCTCCCAGGGTCTAGAGAAAAATAACCCAAACAAATGAAATTGAGACAAGAAAACAGAGTTCTGCCCTCTTCCTAACCCTTCTCTTGAGTGAGTCCCACTTACTACACTTTGGTTTTGATTAGAAAGCTCGGTTATGCTTCCCCATGCCCTTGCAGCCCCCGAAGCCCCATCCTAAACAGGGATGGCCTCTTATTAAAGACAATCGTGCTTTAATCTATACACCAGGGCACGCTAATGATACTGTACTGGGTTTTGGTCCTTTGCCAAAGAGTGAACAGTGCCAACATTTGTAGACTTCCAACAGGAAATTAAATAACTGCCCTGCTGGAAATATGAACCAATTTACGGTGGCCAAACCTGAATCTTCCAAAACATTGGCATGGTTTATGTGTATCAAGCACTAGGAACTTTTGAGGAAAGAGATGGGGAGAAATTCAAGTTAAAACTCAACAAAGTTCTTCAAGAGAGACCTTGAAAATAGTCCTTTCCCCCTATTCTGCCTTGGGTATATCCTTCTAGTATGTACAGACCACAGGGCATTTACATCATGCTGCCCTGGGAAATATTAACTGCCGAAACCTCAGGCAGGGGAGCATTACAGCCACAAATCCAAAAGCACAAGCAGGCAGGAAATGCAAAACTCCAGTTTCCTCCCAGTAGACACGTTCCACACTCTACCCAGTATGTTATGAGATACACATTTAGAAGCCATCCTATCACATTAAAGCTTTCCTCTTATACACACAGAGAAGAGTAATGCTTCGAAAACTTTCTCTTTAGGGCCTTCTTGTTGTTAAGCTCAATGAGGTAGGAACCATGTCCATCTTTTTCTCCCCATTGTATGCCCAATGCCCAGCACAGTGCCTGGTACTCAATAAAAGCACTCAGTAAAAGGGAGCTCTTTCTACTGTTATTATGACCATCATTTGCTCACAACTGTCAGGAGTGCAAGGCATTAGGCAGAACTTTTCAGGATGACAGCTGTGCAAAACACACCCCTGCCATCCACACTGACCTCTAATACAAAGCAGCAAGGAAGATACCTGCCATGGATTAAACATCTGCCATGTACCAAGCAGAATGCAAGTTGTTTCTCTTACTGTACCACATGCAGCCCTCACGGCAAGCCCATACGGTACACGTTCTTAGCCTCATCCTGCAAATGAAGACAAGGATACTCAGGGAGCCTAAGTAAGGTTTGCATGGAACAGAGGCAGCACCTGAGCCCATCACTCTTACTTCTTCCCCAGTCTGGTAAGGCGCAGAGCATTAGCCCCATACCATGGACAAAGAAACTGAGGTTCAAGAAACCCCTATTGGTGAAAATCCATTAAATCACTCTCCTCAGAACCACACCTCCTGAATCGAGCTGAAAGCTCATTTTCTTTCAAGGGGCTGCTAACACATTTCTCTGGTGACAGAACTGGTTTAAATGGTTATGTGAGACAGTATATGCAAGGACCCTCTATGGAAAGTCACTGGGCACAATACAAATATTCAATGGTTAGAACAGTTAATAAAGTTCTGCCTGTGGCCAGCTTCCAAGAGTGACTGCCATTGTGGATTCTACGTAATCCCCAGATTAGTAATCACTCTCCTTGGCTTCCAGTCACAGATGGCATGGCATCCCCACCCCCCACCCACGACAGATGACCACAACTCCCGGAGGGGTCCAGTAGAGGGAGTGGACTGATGCGGTGGCCCTTAATCACCCAGGAAGTTTTTCCAAATGAGCAGGTCTCCCCTCCCTCTGGACTGTCTGTGTCTGTAGGTCCTGGGTAGGATCTGTGCATGGATAATTTATAGTGGGCCCCAGGTGATTCTGTACTCCCCCCTGATTAAGAACCACTGGGATGGAGTCTCTCAAACTCACTTGAACAGTCAGATAAGCTCCCACAGACCTATCATCACGTAGGG
>NW_006791298.1:3373936-3395071 GCF_000442215.2 Lipotes vexillifer | reverse complement strand
GAAAGTAGCTGAAATCATGTTGACTGATAAAATAAGTTCATAAAAGGAATTATGCTTTGAAAGTTAAAAGCCTTTCACCCCTGACAAAACTATTATTATTATTATTCATTTAATCTTCAAACACAAAGTAGTATATTATTAGACCCACACATCCTCCTAGCTTCCTTTCATGAACACTCCAAACACACACACACACAAGAAAACAACCAAGAAGCCAGTCCTATTTCTACAGCAAGTCAACATAGAAGGATTAGGCATTTTTCCTTAATACAAAATTACAGGCCACCACCCAAGAAACAAAAAGACAACCATACTTCAAAAACAACAGAATTACTTATCCAAAAATGCATAATATTTGTAGATTTAATGCTCTCAGATTAGCATAATTACTGGTATTCCCTTGGCTCTGCTTTTTTCCATATCCAAAAAGTCATCATCTCTTGGAGACTCTCACCAACATCAGTGAAAAAAATGGGTAAAACTAATTTTTCTCCCACAGAATGCCCTGGAGGAACTAGGGCTGCTGAGGGTCAGGTGGTATCAGGCTGGCCAAAAGACCAACCACCAATTATAGTACATTTGTAAAAATAAACAGAGGCCAGTAATAATATTCCAGTGCCCTGGTGCTTTTTTTCCAAAGAGATCAAAGCTGTAGGCGGAAACAAATTAAGTGAGAGGAAAAAGGTTGGTGGAGAGGGGGGAACTGGGCAAAGTAGATCCAAACTCCTAGCTGAGGGGAATAGAGACATTCCCGTAAAATACAGAAATAGTTAAGAGGCTGCAAAAAGGCACTGGCCACTGCCCTGATCCTTTAAGCAACCTGAATAGCTGCATTTGTGTTTTAAAGGAGTTGCATAAAATCATAGGCAAGCTCAACAAGCAAAAAAAAGAGTATGTGAAAAAGCTGGGGAACGTGGTTTTAAGGGGTCACCCCAGGCTAAGGTTGTGATGCATGACTTTGCCTGCTTGTTGTGTTTGTTGAAGGGCATAGAAGATACCTGTGTCTCTCCAGAGCTCCAGGACAACTTCTTCCATGGAAACAAAAGCAGATGAACATTTCTGACCCTGACCTGACAGTCCCAGGGCAGCTGCCTGACTCCCCAGAGCCATAAAATGGTCACGGGAATTGTTTCAGGTGTTGCTGCTTCAGCAATCCAAAACAGCACACAAAATAATGGGTCGTATGTAAATCACAAAAGAGAGAAATTAGCAACAGAAGGGGCAGATGGGGAAAAATTCCTGATTCAGGGCCACGTGTATTACGAAAGTTTCATTTAAAAGTTAAGTATACGCGTTAAACCCACAAACTGGCAACTAAGTAGGGGAAAAAAGCGCAAGCTCAATGACCTTTCATAAATATATTTTCCAGAATAAAAGAAACAAATATGATTTCTATCTAAAGCAACAAATACTTTTTCCCTTTGTTTATTGGACTTTGTACCCTCAATATAATTGTGGGTTTAAATCATTCCTCTGTTACAGAGAGAAGTCCATCTGATCTTCACACTAGTTTCTGACATGTCATTCACTAAGTCCCCAAAGCTTTGGGGGCACAGACTGCCCATCACTTTAATGCCACAAATGTTTATTAAGCATCTGTTTAGTGCCAGGCACTGTGGTAGGTAGGTTCTGTAGGGGTACAAGGATGTGGTGAGGGCACTGGTGCTTACTCTGTAATAAGTAAGGACACACACATGCATCCAATTATACTGGAAGGCAGTATGTATGAAGTGCTGGAATGCATTCATTCATTCATTCATTCATTCAACCAACATTTATTGAATGTCTGCTGTGTGCTGGGCACAGGGTTCTGAGGAAGGTCCTTTCAAATGCGGCAAAAGGTCTCTAGAACAAGGCAGCATTTAAATGCATATTACCACTACATACAACATTGCCAAACAAATGAAAAATTTCCAAATCCCTAAAACTTAGCAAAATTTGTCTTTCCAAGGGAGAACCATGATCTTTTACTTAGCTTCCTCCATATAACTGAGCTGAATTTTAAGGAGAGTTTTCTAAAGTGTGCTTTTAATGATGATCAACCTCATTGTTTTCTAAATTATTTAAAAGGTTAAAAAATTTGAAAACCATTTTTTGAGAAACCGCCATACTGCTTTCCACAGTGGCTGCACCAATTTATATTCCCACCAACACTGTACTAGAGTTCCCTTTTCTCCACACCCTCGCCAACATTTGTTATTTCTTGTCTTTTTGATGATAGCCATTCTGACAGGTGTGAGGTGATATCTCATTGTGGTTTTGATTTTCATTTTCCTGATGACTAGCGGTGTTGAGCATCTTTTCATGTGCCTGTTGGCCATCTGCATGTCCTTTTCGGAAAAATATCTATTCAGGTCTTCTTCCATTTGTAAATCAGATTGTTTGTTTTTTTGATGTTGAGTTGTATGAGCTATTTATATATGTTGGATATTAACCCCTTATTGGTCATATCATTTGCAAATATTTTCTCCCATTTGGTAGGTTACCTTTTCATTCTGTCAATGGTTTCCTTTGCTATGCAAAAGCTTTTAAGTTTAATTAGGTTCCATCTGTTTATTTTTGCTTTTATTTTCTTTGCTTTAGGAGACAGATCAAAAAAAATATTGCTGCGATTTATGTCAAAGAGTGTTCTGCCTATGTTTTCTTCTAGGAGTTTTATGGTTTGTGATCTTACAGTTAGGTCTTTAGTCCATTTTGAGTTTATTTTTCTATGTGATGTTAGAGAATGTTCTAAGTTCATTCTTTTACATGTAGCTGCCCAGTTTCCCCACTTACTAAAGAGACTGTCTTTTCTCCGTTGTATATTCTTGCTGCCTTTGTGATAGATTAATCAGCCATAAGTGCATGGGTTAATTTCTGGGCTCTCTATTCTGTTTCACTGATCGATGAGTCTGTTTTTGTGCCAGTACATACTGTTTTGATGACTGTAGCTTTGTAGTATAATCTGATGTCAGGGAATGTGATTCCTCAACAGGTGAATGGATAAAGATGTGGTGTGCATACACAAACACACACACACACACACACACACACACACAATGAAATACTACTCAGCCATAAAAAAATTGAAATGTTGCCACTTGTAACAACATGGATGGACTTGGAGGGTATTATGCTAAGTGAAATATGTCAGACAGAGAAAAACAAATAGTGTATGATATCATTTATATGTGGAATCTAAAAAATACAACAAACTAGTGAATGTAACAAAAAAGAAACAGACTTGCAGATATAAAGAAAAAAAACTAGTGGTCACCAGTGGGGAGAGGGAAGGAGGGAGGAGCAATATAGGGGAAAGGAATTAAGAGGTACAAACTATTATGTATAAGATAAGCCACAAGGAGATATTGTACAGCACAGGGAATATAGCCAATATTTTATAATAACTATAAATGGAATATAACCTCTAAAACTTGTGAATCACTATACGATACACCTGTAACTTATACAATATTGTACATCAACTAAACTTCAATTAAAAAAAAAAGAAAAAAATTTGAAAACCAATCTTTTTCTTTTTCATTTTACTATTTCATATCTTGAAACCCCCTCAAGACCAATATCAGCTTCTCTTATTTAAGAAGGGGGCGGGAGCACTTAACAGCACTCATAGGCAGTGGGGCACGGTGGAAAGGCTTTGGAACCAGTCACACTGGAGTTGGACTCAGCTCAATCCCTTCCCAGCTGTGTGACCTTGGCAAATGACTTAGCCTCTCTGGGCTGAATTCCTACATTTATAAACCGGGGTCAGTAATTCCTCCCTCTTAGTAAGCGGTCATGAGAATTAAATGAGGTAATAAAAATAAAGCCCTTCATAGAGTGCTCAACACATATAAAACTTAATAGATGGTAGTTATATTTTTAATAGCATTTAAACACTCAAAGTTGTATTATGGGAAATAATCCTCCTAAGTACTGCCTATTTCATAAGTATTCCTGTTCTTATTTTATTTAAAGGGAAACTGGGACCTGAAGTGTGTCACAAAAAGTTGATTGTAAAGTTATGTACTTAATAAATTCAGATTTTTCTCTCCATTTAACCATCCACTCACTCATTCATTCAGCCAAAACATATTGAGGGCTTGCTATGTCCTCAGTCCTCCCAGAGCTTATGATCTAAATAGGAATTAGCAAAATGCTTCTATAAATGGCCACATAGTAAATATTTTAGGCTTTTCAGGCCATACAGTCTTTGTTGCAACTACTCAGCTCTGGCACTGTAGCACAGAAACCCCCATAGACAACGTGTAAATGAATGTATGTGGGTGTGTTCCAATAAAACTTTATTTATAAAAACAAGCCACAGGCCACATTTGGCCAGGAGGCCTTAGTTTGCCAGCTCCTAATCTAAAAGAGTCTGGTTTTACTTCCTGAAAGCCTTCTTTATTTATTGAAATTGATTCCAACTTGGAGCTGAGGAGGCAGAGCCAAAGGTAAGGCAGTTCTTCCCATACCAACTGCCTGAGCCATCCAGACCCTTCTAGATCATTGCCACTCGGTGGGTGCAGGGAACCCAAAACAGGCCGTGAAGGCAGTCACAACCTTAACTTGTCAGAGTCATGACAAACCTTGCATTTCCAGTGCCCTCACCTCACAGATGAAGAAACTGAGGGCCAGAGAAAAGAAGCGCCATTGAGTGTCCCTAGTCACTAGGCAACCAGCATAACTAGAGTTAGAACCCAGCCTCCAGTCCCAAAGACCAGGGTCCTTCCTATTACACCTCAGTGTTCTTTTCCAGATGGAAAAAATGAAGATGGAGGATGGAGGGGTTCCCCTGTAAAGTCTACCAAAAGCAGCTGCTCACAGAAGCCTGCGGGATTTTAGCAAAAAGGACAGGCCACAAGGCTCTCCTTGGCCAAAGGGGGTTTCGTGACAACTGACTCTCTGAGGAGACACAAAATCTTGATTTTAAAAGTAACCTCGGGCTTCCCTGGTGGCGCAGTGGTTGAGAGTCTGCCTGCCGATACAGAGGACACGGGTTCGTGCCCCGGTCTGGGAAGATCCCACATGCCATGGAGCGGCTGGGCCCGAGAGCCATGGCCGCTGAGCCTGCGCGTCCAGAGCCTGTGCTCTGCAACGGGAGAGGCCACAACAGTGAGAGGCCCATGTACCGCAAAAAAAAAGTAACCTCAACACCTGGACCAATTTCTCACAGTCAATTACCTATCTGACAGTTTTAGGAGCGCTGATCATTAACTTCTGTCCTTTCAGGGGGGTTCCAGCAATGGGCAGCTCAGCTCCTGGCCAGTCCTCATGCAGATTTCTCAGGCACTGCCCTGTTGAAGGCATGTTCATCCCTTTCCATGCCCAACCCATTTTAAAGGAAGAGGTGCTCAAGTCACACAATTATAATCAGATGAGCATGAATTTATCTTCCTGTCACTCTCCCCAAGCTACATTCAGCCAAGTTAAAACAAATTATATATTAACCTCAATCCCACAGCCTTGTATAGTCAGTTGGTTCTGTAGCCTCTCAGCACTTCCCATCTCTCTTAGGGTCAGTTTTCAGGCACGATTCAGGTTTCTGACAACACATTGGAACCAAGAAGAAACCAGACAGTACTTGTGAGTCCTGAAGTCCTGGCTTGTTTTTTTAGCAAACATAATGTATAACTATCACTTACAGTTATTTTCCTACAGAGAAGTTACTTAACTCCTAAAAGTTTAAGTTTAGATTTCCTAGGCTAGGGTATCAAGCCATTTGCAGTCTGGCATTACCTCCCAAAGCACCCTCCATGGACCTCCGCAAACCCTTCCTCCAGCTAAATGAACCACCAGCTACTCCCCCAGGGGTGCCATCTGTCTCATGCCTCTATGCCTTTGCACAGGCTGATCCCTCCACGTGGTCTGTCCTTTCCTCATCTTCTTCCTGGAAATCACCTTCAAGACTCTTCAGCAGCAAACTTAAATCCATCTTCTCTATGATGTCCTCAAGGTAATTAACTGTCCTCCAAACCCACAACACTACGTACCATTTATTGTGCTACATTACATTACTTACATGATATGGATGGGTCTCCACCCCTGCTTTTGAGTTCTTTAAAGGCTAGAACTGTGTGTTTTCATCTCCAGACCTCAGCACTGGTTCTGGACACATAGTCAAGTAAAGAAATGAAGCACACCTTCTACTTCTAAGTGATTTCCTAACTCATAGAAGAGATTCAGAGCTAGACAACTGGGAAGGCATCAACAAAAAGGAGAATAGAGAATGTTCCCAAAATATCTCTTGACTCCTCTGGACGCTTCCCAAGAAGCAACATTCTTCCTCCAAATCAACCCAAAGGCTTTGTGACCAAATCCATTCACCTGCTGATAATTTCCCAACACACCTATAAAATGAACATATGCACTACATTCTCACAATGGGCTTCTCTTGTCTTAACTGAAAACATTTTTCCTGAAAAAATTTTGAATGTTTTTCCTCCCCTACACAAACACCCGGCTTTAAACTCCGCAGAACCTGGGCAAGTTGCCTGCATCCAGTCTGTCTGTAGCATTGGAATCCAAGTGTTGGTGAGTTAGACTGCTGATGAGTTTTCTTTGTTTTCTGAAATTTCCCCTGGTAAGATGAGTTAACCAGCATTGAATTCTGTGTACCTTCTTTGTCAACATCTCAGAGCACCTTCTTTGATCTTTTTGTGTGCCTTGCTTTAAGAATATCTAAAGTCTAAAAAGCTGAATGTCCAATGTATTCTTACCTTTGGAAAGGTACAAGCAGATGATTTTAGTTTACCAAGATTTTCTTACTCAGATATTTTCCAGATTCCATACCCACTGCCTGAAGTGAAAGATACTCATGAGCGACTTTCTCTCTTTAGTTAAAAGATGAAAAACTCATTTGATGAAACTTGGCCCTTCCATGCAAGGAAGGGCCCAGGAGTCAGACGGGAAATGGTCTCAGATTTTCTGAAGTGCCTATCCTAGCCACAGAGGGGGACAGTGCCTCAATTCAAGACTGCTTTGAAACATTCCCCACAGAGTAACAAGCACAATGCATATGTGACACACAAGATACTAATTCAGACACAATTTGGAAGCAGACCAGGTATTTGAGATCCACTGTTTTGGAGTCTCTTTTGCACTGAAATAGAGAAATTTCAGCTCCAGGTACTTCCTGCTGCTCTTCCTGGAAGACCTTCTGTCTTGTTTTCTTCTTTGCTTCCAATATGTATAGGCATTCTATACATGGCCTTCGTTACACTGTAATCATCAGTTTTGCCTCTCCATCTCCCTCTAGATGGCAGAGAGCTTGTTTCTGGGTCCCCAGAGCCCAGTTTGGCTGGTACACGGAAGTGTTTAGTAAGTATCTGCTGAACGTTTCTGACCGCTCTGACACAACCTTTTCCAGCTTACCTGCAGACTCTGGAATGGCCAGGCCTTACCTGGGACTGGCTATGGCCCCAAAGAAAGCATTTAGGACACTGAATACAGCAGGTGGCCTCACATCAATATCCCTTTGTAGTCAGTTCCAGGTGGCCATGGATCAAGTTGTATGACAAGATGACCACATCTAGCCCCAGGGTCCCTACTGATAATTATCTGTATTCTTTTGAAGACTCTTATCTTCCTAGAATCCAGTTCATCTGGGATAAGAACTATATCTCTTCCTGCAATACTCAAATTAGGTGGCTTACATTCTTCTTTTAATTAAAAAAAAATTTTTTTAAGTCCTGTAGTTCTAAACAACATAAGTCAAAGCTAATCTTCCCATATGTGACTGAGAGGCACTATAGATTGGTTCATTCATTCCTCCTCTTTCCTACCCCCTTTCTTCCCTCCTTCAAATATAGAGACTAGAGAATGAAACTCAAATTTACACCACCCTCTGCAGCTAGAGACACATCTGACATAGTTCTGGCCAATGAAATGTAGATGAAAGTCACTTGAAAGACTCCTTCTCAATATAAATATGTGCACTGACTGCTGCTAAAACTATAATGTAATAAAGGTAAGGCAGATAGTCATTCATTCATTCAACAGACATTTAGTAAACACTGAATTACTGAATTAATTAGAATAAAACTAGACTGCTGTACCAAGAAACCCAAAGTTACAAAAACTTAAACGAGATAGAAGTTTGTTTTTCACATATACATTCTTTTTTTTTTTTTTGCAGTACGTGGGTCTCTCACTGCTGTGGCCTCTCCCGTTGCGGAGCACAGGCTCCAGACGCGCAGGCTCAGCGACCATGGCTCACGGGCCCAGCCACTCCGCGGCACATGGGATCCTCCCGGACCGGGGCACGAACCCGTGTCCCCTGCATCGGCAGGCGGACTCTCAACCACTGCGCCACCAGGGAAGCCCCACATTCTTTTTGAGATAAAAAGTCCAGTTATTCAGTACACGGCTAGGATGACAGCTCAGGGGTGACGAGGACCCAGGATCCTTCCATCTCATTGCTCTGCCATTCTTAAAGTGTCACCTTTATTCATATAGTTGAAGATGGCCTGCATACATTCCAGCCCAAGGAGGAGAAAAAAGGGTAAGAGATGGCCCACTCGTCTACTTCTAAGAGCACAACTCAGAAGTTAAACCATATTACCTCTGTTCACACTCCTTTGGCCAAAACCTGGTCACATGACCATATTCAGCTACAAGGAAAGCCGGAGAAAGCTCCTATGTCCAGAGAAAGCTCCTATTACTATAGAAGGAGGAAGGTGGGGAGGAACAGCCACAAACATTAGAAGGAACAAGTAGCAGCCTCTGCACACTTCCATATGCCAGGCACTGTGCTAGGTACTGGAGGCAAAGATGAATAAATCCTAGCCCTTCCCCTCAAAGAGCTCAGCGTTATTACTAAAACGTGAAAAGTGTCCCTGCACCTTTGTATCACCAGAGGCCAGCTAGGAGCCCTGCACTCTATTGATGTTTAGCAACTGTGTGTTGATGTCAATCAGTAGGAAGAGTAAATACCCCACCCAGGACCAATATGCCCTGGGACTTGGGAAACAGCTGTGGCTATGGCATCATCCCTGCCCTCAGGAGGGTCCAGTCTAGTCAAGGAGTCCAGAGGGCACTAATGCATGGAAAGATGATGCAGCAAGGAATTGCAAAGCCGGGTGGCAAATGAGGAAAAGCTCTCTGAAGCCTAGGACGGCCAGAAATGGCTCTGGAGGAGGAAGGATGGCATCAGTTGACTCATGCCCACAGGACAGATCTTGAATGAGATGTTGGGCTACATGAAGGCAGGGGAACTAGCAGACCAATGCTGGCACCAGCTCAGCATGTGAGAGAGCCCTGCAAAGCCCAGCTGGGTGGAGGAAGACATTGCCCTCTTCTTTCACCAGGCAGAAAGTGTCCTAGATAATCCCAGCACACAGCTGCTGCTTCCCCCAGAGAGACAGGCGTTGAATCTCCATATTCCAAGCACAAGCCACCCAAACCCCACCTTGCCTGTCATTAATGACTTCATGGTCCCAGTTAAAACAGCATTTCCCTAAAGCAATCTTCCCAGAAGTGGCAGGAGAGCAGAGATTAGCTGCAGGTTGCCATGGAGAGTCTCAGAAGACCATCTGTCCTGGATGGTTAGACTTTCACCTCCCTCAGGGTTATTGCTTAAGGTTGGAGGCTCTCAAAAGTCCCTCCTAGTTGTAAGATTCTGAGAATCTAAATTGGAATCCTGAGATCTGAAACTTCCTTGGGTAAAAGTAAGGAACACCTCGATCAAATGAAGAAGAAATCATTTATGCCAAGGACCCAGTACAGTGCCTGACAAATAACAGTGCTTCAGTAAAGACTTGTTAGCATCTTTTTTAGATTATTTATATTATTATTAGTTTGTTGTTTCTTTATCTGTATTCATAGCCCACTTCAACCCAGAGAAAACTTGAAGTGGCTGACAATACACAAATAATAACAAGTATTTAAGTCAGAGTCCGTAAATATATCAATAGGACAAGGCAAGAAAACCAGGAAAATATAGTACAAAAATAGGAAGGTCACAATATTCTAAAACAGAAGCTAACGCTTCTAACTAAAGCTAACTAAATTATTTACAAAATTTATAACGTATGAAAGGCACAAACAAGCTAATCCCTCAAGAACTCAGTTCAAAGTTTTGCTGAGCTGAATACTAGTTCCAGGGTACTTAACCCAGCTATGTAAAAAGTTAAGAAAAAATTAAGGGGCAGGCAGAGATTCCATGGATAATAAACTGAGGAATTACTGCACTAAACAAAAGTCAAACAGATTTCTTTGTTGCAGGACCTTTTAATATGTTCATCATAAATCTCCAAAGAGCAGCACAATATGCCTTACTTATAAGCTAAGGAGCACGTATTTTAAAGGAGCATCTTGCACTTTGAGAAATACCCCTATAGAGGAATGGACAACCACTACTATAATTTTATTATTATCATTATAAGAAAAGACAGACTACTACTCTTTACCAAGAGATCATCTTTTTTGCTTTTTTTTTTTTTTTTTTTTAAAGAAACATGAACAAGTATCCTCCCATCTTTCCTCTCTTAAATTGGCTTGGTAGTTTCATTCTAGGTAATGCATTATTAGCAATCATAAATGACTGCACTCTAGGGCATTTTCGACTTTGCAGTGGACTTTCTCCATTCCTCTTTCTGTTATCTACACATTTCTGGAGGTAGGAAGGATCTATATTCTCATCCTCATTTTTGAAGGATGAAAAAAAAGAATCCCCCAGAAACTGAGCTTCAAGGTCACACTTAGTCAATGACCAGGCTGGTTGGAGCACAGGCTTCCCAACTCTGGGCTGCAGCCCTCTCCCTCCAGTCCTTCCCCTCCCTGATCAGGGGCTGCCTTTATCTTATTGTGTGTCTGCAGGTGGATGGCAATGCTGCTGACTCCCTTCTGGCTCCACTTGGGCCCTTTTCTTTCATCCATTAATTAAATCATGCACTTTTCTTATAGGGGAACAGAAATTTCAAAAGAGGAACAAGAACCCTCCTTTTCGGAGCATTCAGGGATTAAAGTTCATCTGGCTATGGAATGTTCCCCAGGGACTAACTGCATTACTGAGATGCAACTGCTGAAAGCCAGTGACTCAATACGAAAAAGAAAAACGTGAATCGCGAGCTCAGCCAGGAGGGACGAGGTCTCAGACTGCCAAGACTGTGTCTCCAGCATTCCCAAGGTGGGGTCAGCTCAGGGGACATTCAGGTCCAGGGGCCTGCTCAGGATACCTTCGGATGAGCACTCAGTGCTAGCACTGTCCACTGCAGTGAGCTCAAGAGACAGCCAGAACAAGAATGCCCTTGGGAGTGATCAATAGAGGGGTGCCTCCTTGCAGGGGAGAGTGTGCAGCTGGGCCATGACCACACCCCCCTGCACAGAGGTGAGTCCAGCCCCGAAGGCATGGAAAAGGGAGTCCTGAGCAAAGGTCTGTGTACTTCATTTATTCAGCTTCACTAGGGCCCATCACTAGGAGTTCAGGGCAGGATGCTTTCCAAATACAGGCATACCTTGGGGACACCGCAGGTTGGTTCCAGACTTCCACAATAAAGCAAATATCGCAATAAAACGAGTCACAGGAATTTTTCAGTTTCCCAGTGTATATAAAAGTTATGTTTACATTATACTGTAGTCTATTTGGTGTGCAATAGCACTATGTCTAAAAAAACACCAATGTGCGTACCTTAATTGAAAAATAGTTTATGGCAAAAAAAAAATGCTAACCATCATCTGAGCCTTCAGCGAGTCGTAGTTTTTTGCAACATTAATATCAAAGATCCTGATCACAAATCACCATAACAAATAATAAAGAAAAAGTTTGAAATATTGCAAGAAGTACCAAAATGTGACACAGACAGGAAGTAAACAAATGCTGCTGGAAGAATGACGTTGATACACAACTGTAAAGCATCACAAATCACCATAACAAATAATAAAGAAAAAGTTTGAAATATTGCAAGAAGTACCAAAATGTGACACAGACAGGAAGTAAACAAATGCTGCTGGAAGAATGACGTTGATACACACCACTGTAAAGCAATTATACTCCAATAAAGATGTAAAAAAAAAAAATGACGTTGATAGACTTGCTCAACACAGCGTTGCCACAAACCTTCAATTTGAAAAAACACACCTGCAAAGAGCAATAAAGTAAAGCACAATAAAATGAGGTATGCCTTAAACATTCATTCAAGCGCCAAACTTTTTTTATTTAAAATAATCGTAGATTCAGAGGAAAATGCAAAAATAGAACAGAGAGGTCTCATGTCCCCTCCCACAAGTTTCCACAGTGGTGACATCCTACATAACTGTAAGAGAAAAATCAGGAAATTGACTTCGGTACATCCCTAGGCTTTACTCAGATTTTACCAGTTTTACGTGTGCTCAGTTGTGAGTGTGCATCTATAGTCCATGCAATTTCATCACATGTAGATTCGCGTAACCACCATCGCAATCAAGATACAGAACAAGGTTCTCATGCTACCATTTTATCATCATAGTCATCCCCCTCCCAGTATCCCCAACCCAGTCCCTAACACCTGGCAACCATTAATCTGTTTGCCGTCTCCATAATTTTGTTATTTTCAGAATGTTATATAAACATATTTTTAAGATTAGTTTTTGTTCATTCAGCATAACTCCCTTGACATCTCTCCAAATTGTTGCATGTAACAACCGTTCATTTCTTCTTACTGCTGAGTAGTGTTTCATGATACAGAGGTACCGCACTTTATTTAACCATTCACCCATTGAAAGACATATGAATTGTTTCCAAATTTTGACTATTACAAATAATGCTGTTGTGGACATAAGTTTTCATATATCTGGGACAAAGGTACCAGAGTACAACTGCTGAGTCATATGTAAAACCTTTATTTCAAAAAATTTTCAATGGAGTTTTCTAAAACCATGCATTTCACATGCTACTCTGCCATCTTAATTATGGTATGACGTAAATCATTTAATCTTATTTTTAATTATTTGGAGCCATTATTATGAGCCACTGAAATCTATAGAACTATTTGTAAACTGAATGGCCCCAAAGTATTGGATTGGCCAAAAAGTTCGTTCGGGTTTTTCATAGCATCTTATGGAAAACGCTGAATGAACTTTTTGGCCAACCCAATATTATAAGTTTTTATCTCAAAGTGCTCCCATTCCTGTATTTGTTACAATCATTTTCCCCAAAGTTTAAGGGTATGCTGCTCATATATGTGGCTACAGAGCACCTGAAATGTGGAAAATCCAAATTGAACCATGCTGTAAATGTAAAATATTCATACCTGATTTTGAAGACTTAGTACAAAAAGAATGTGAAATATCTCAATAACTTTTATACTGATTACATATTGAAATGATGATTATTTTACACATACTAGGATAAAGAAAGTATACTATAAAATTAATTTCATTTGTTTCTTCTTACTTTTTAAATGTGGCTACTAGAAAACTTTTAATTACATACGTGGCTCACATTATAATTTTATTGGACAGCACTGGTCCAGAGGGATTTTGCTTATCTTTCTGTTTATTTGTGTATATCTAGGTTGCTAGAGGTGATTATTGTCTAACATTGCCATACACAGTGTATTACTATGACTGACAGGCCCTATAGCATGAACATAATGCTGTAAGAAAATGGTAAGCCGAAGTCTCATCACCGCTTTCAAGATTGCATAAAAAGAGGCAATAGAGAAGAATAAATAGAGATCTGGTTGACGACTCCAAAAAATCAGAATTCTATTCCTAACTCATCCTCAATGAAGTGATTTACTCCTATTCACAGAATTGAACTTCTACGAACCTCCATTTCCTCACCTCTAAATTCTTGCTTTGCCTATTTCTCAAGAGTATTGTGAAAATTAAATGGGATAATCCATTTGGAAGTGCTCTGACAACTGTAAAGCAGCATGCACATAAATAGAAATGCAAACTTTTTTTTAACCAACCCCACACGACTGACTCATTGGGTTAGTCACTTCTCTCCATCCCCACTATGAAGTATCTGCCTGCAGTCCACGGGTGCTCCGGGACAAGCCACATGCTGCACCCACTTCTTGAGGTTTTTGTTTTGTTTTGTTTTTTGCGGTACGCGGACCTCTGACTGCTGTGGCCTCTCCCGTTACGGAGCACAGGCTCCAGACGCGCAGGCTCAGCGGCCATGGCTCATGGGCCCA
Source organism: Lipotes vexillifer (assembly GCF_000442215.2). NCBI lineage: Eukaryota > Metazoa > Chordata > Mammalia > Artiodactyla > Lipotidae > Lipotes > Lipotes vexillifer. The sequence goes on along the minus strand of NW_006791298.1, from coordinate 3,380,969 downwards.
GCCGGTCCGCGGCATGTGGGATCTTCCCGGACCGGGGCACGAACCCGTGTCCCCTGCGTCAGCAGGCGGACTCTCAACCACTGCGCCACCAGGGAAGCCTTGTTGAGTTTTATTCTAACGAGAATCAAGAGTTTGGTCCCAAAGCTCATTACACACTTATATATATATATTTTTTTTAGTAATTATGACTTTGTACAGGATGTAAATTGATGAAACAAGAGTATGAAAAGAGAGCTGTTACTTTTATGAAAACTAGGTCAAATTCTTTGAAAAAGTAAAATAAAAATAACTCCCTCTTAAGAAAAAAAAAACCCACTGTATTAACTGTAAGATAAGGATAAAAAGAGAAGGGGGTAAATATGTACAAGAATTCTCCATTTGAATCACTTTACGTGTCTTTAAATTTCTAATCCACTTTAGAGAAATCCAAACTGGATATCATAGAAGATGTTTTTTGTTTTTTGGGGGTTTTTTTGTGGTACGCAGGCCTCTCACTGTTGTGGCCTCTCCCGTTCCGGAGCACAGGCTCTGGACGCGCAGGCTCAGCAGCCATGGCTCACAGGCCCAGCCGCTCCGCGGCATGTGGGATCTTCCCGGACCGGGGCACGAATCCATGTCCCCTGCATCGGCAAGCGCACTCTCAACCACTGAGCCACGAGGGAAGCCCGTAGAAGATGTATTTTAAGTAAGGTGTGGACATGAAAGGACCTCCAAATATCAGACCCAGGCTCAAAGGAAAAGCCTTGGCCCTAAACCATGATATTAAAAGAATGGGCATCTAGGCATTAAAGTGAAATAAAATGGTTGCTTTTATTTCTTCACTCCCTGCTTTAACTGACCTTTTTCATTAACTGTCTAACTACTGCGGATAAAAAGACTTCTGCTTAATTATTATCATCAGAATGAAGGGGGAAAGGAACCTCAAAAAGAAAATATAAGTGATTCAGTCATATTTTAAAACTAGATGATGGCCATAAACAGAGTTACATAACACATGTCCATGTTAAGAGTAGAAAAGTACATGGTTGAGCATCTGCCTGCTAATGCAGGGGACACGGGTTCGAGCCCTGGTCTGGGAGGATCCCACATGCCGCGGAGCAACTAGGTCCATGAGCCACAACTACTGAGCCTGCACGTCTGGAGTCTGTGCTCCGCAACAAGAGAGGCCGCGATAGTGAGAGGCCCGCACACCGCGATGAAGAGTGGCCCCCACTTGCCACAACTAGAGAAAGCCCTTGCACAGAAACGAAGACCCAGCACAGCAAAAATAAATAAATTTACTAATAAACTCCTACCCCCAACATCTTAAAAAAAAAAAAAGAGTAGAAAAATACAAAAACAGGTTAAAAAAAGTAAGGATTCAGAAGCGATTGATTCTTTTACCACTGATTAATTCATGCAAAAGACAAAGTTAATACAAAATTACAACATTTTAGTAATGATAGCACAGCAATTCTCCCCTCATAATAAACAGTTGAACTGTTTGCATTAGGGTTCAGGTAAAATAATCTGTTAAAAATGCATAAAAAATAAAACCAGATTTTAAAAGTAGTATCAGCAACAAGTAATATCAATATTTATTAAGTTCCTACTATATGTTGAGCATTACATTATTTCGTTTAACACACACACACAAACTAGCAAAACACACAACATATACATATTACTGATGAAAACAATCTAAGATTAAAAAGGGTCAAGTAATACCTCCATGGTGGCAGTTCTGGGATTTAAGGCAGTTCTGGGATCAAGGATCATGCTACACCCTAGAATTACAAAAATCCAGACAATCAAACCTCAAGGATGAGAAAGATGTTCTCAGCAGGGCAGCGCTTCTAAAATGTTAATGTGCATATGAATCACCTGGGAATCCTGGTAAAATGCCGAGTCTGATTTAATGAGTGGGGGGTGTCTGAGATTCTGCCTTTCTACCAAGCTCCCAGGTGATGCTGATGCTACCAGTCCTTAGACCACACTGAGTAGCAAGGTCCTATCCTAGAGCACCTCCACTCACCGTTTTTTGTTTTTTTTGTTTTGTTTTTTAACATCTTTATTGGGGTATAATTGCTTTACAATGGTGTGTTAGTTTCTGCTTTATAACAGAGTGAGTCAGTTATACATATATATATGTTCCCATATCTCTTCCCTCTTTGTCTCCCTCCCTCCCCAGAGGTTGTTGGGAAGGTTGTTAAAACCCAAATTTGCAACTGGAATGCTTGCTGAAAGCACCTGGTTACCTCAGCAGTCAATATAAATTACAGAGGCTTTCGTCCTTATCCCCTCCTGGGGCACGTGGAGCACAGCCCTAAGGGAACTCCTATTACTCTTTTTTCCAGTGCTCCAGGAGACGTGCACATCTGTTGTTGACACATGTGGAACCTCAGCTCTCCCACCACCTCTCACACTGTTGATGTGATCATGATATTTTCAAACCTAAGGAAGGACCTCCAGGCAGAAGGAAGACACACCTGACACAATTAAAACCAAAACAGTTGGCACACTGGGATACAGATGAGGAATTTACTGCCTTTCTCTGTACACTCCGAGCTGCTGGATGTTAGTGAAGGGTTAAGCTAAGGACAAAATTAAAGAATTGTATCTGTTTTCTTATTACATGAAGAGGTTGCATCACTTGGTTTTTCCTTAAAATCTCTGACCATAAAATTGTGACCCTTTCCTAATTTACCTGGGCTACTTCAAGTTTACTTTGGGGAACTCCTTTCCACAGACAGATTGACATTGCCTTTTAGGATCTTGCAATGCATGCTGGTTAAGAATCTTAGCCTGGGAACCACCCGGACCTGGGTCTGATACTTGACTCACCGCCTACTTACTAGCTGGGTGACCTCAGGCAAGTAGCTTCCCCTCGGCAAGCCCATCTCCTTATCTGTAAAGCAGGTAGGACACCCCACTGCCAGCCTGGGAGTATTCTTGTGAGGATTCAGAGAGACCTTGGTATCAAGTCTTCCTCTCGGTGACCGACGCATAGTTAAGTACTCAATAGTTTCTTTGTTTTTACCATTGTAATTGTTTTACAAAAGAGAGTCGAACAGATAAAATGCACAAGCTGACCTGTAACATAATTGAAAAACTTAAGGCAATGCACATGTATTTTGGCAGTTTAGAATGTGATAACTGGACAAACGTTTCTTCCTTGTTGAGTGCTCAGCAAAGTCTGCATACTGTGCTATTAGAAATGCCTGTTATAAGGGGAACAGACCTCCACCAGGTTCATAGTATCATTTGAATTTGAAGGCATTCCTTTCTCACAAAAGGAATTGCCATTTGAAAGGACAAGTCCCTATGAGGAGTAGAACAGACAGCAGAAGGTCTTGGCTTTTAGCTGCCTGAGCCATCTCAAATAATTCATCCAGTCTTCTTGACCTCTGCTTCAACCTCTCTGTCCAGGAAAGCAACAGGTATATTGCATGCAAGGAGGTTACTGATTCCTTCAAGTTTGATTTTGGGGTCAGATAGAACTAGCTTCAAATTCTAGCTGCACAGCATGCAAGCTGTGTGGCTAATGATTTTGAGCCCTAGTTTATGCCTCTGGGAGGAGATTAATGGGGTACCTTCCTGATAGGTTTGCTGGGAGGATTAAAAGAGAGCAAATTGCCCAAGCTTTGCAAATGGCAGCTAATAAAATAATGAAAACTTTTTGCTTTCAGAACTCTATCTTAAATTGAGGACTCCAAAGAGCTTCTGTGACTATTATTAATTTTTAATTAAAAGTAAGTTAAAATTTATTTTATTACTATGAGAAACAAAATGAGAAACTTTAAAAATATTTGTGTATTAATTTAAAAATCACAGCAAACTCTTAATATGCTAACATAAAAATACATTTTTAATAAAAAGTAACTTTTTTTAAAAAAAGGAACAAAAGAGAAGACTTCATTAGTTTTTTTTTTTCAAGTCCCTTTAATGTCTTAGTAGGAAGGAGTGGAATTCTCATATCTGCTTCCACTAAAATCTGTTGCAGTATCACACATTACTTAGCTTCTGGAAAACTCCACTTTACACCCTAGATGGAATGAAAGCAGAGAAAAGCAAATAATACCTTGGCATTATAAAAATAGTTTTGACCTCATGGACTCCCTGAAAGGGACTCAGGGACCCCCCACTCTTTGAAAACAACCGACTTGGGACAACTGTCTTTCAAACTCTCAAACTGTAGATGATCCAAAGGCTTATGTAGAAAAAGAATGTTACAATGCATAAGAGAAAGAGAAACATCAAGGCCAAGAATATAGAATATCTGAGTCCCACTGAAGAATTTACTTTTAGAAATAAGCTTGTACTCAAGTACGGGGCAGGAGAACAGCAGGAGCCCGAACATATTTACAGAATCAGGCAAGTATCAGGCAAATATATTCTCCAAACAGACTGGACAAACTTGTGATGCCAGTAATCCAGACATCACAGATCACTGCTTCTATGTCTCTTTCTCCGTTCTCCACCACTCCACACCAGCACTGCAGGAAAATACCCATTTGCTCTCTGGATTATCGAATGTTGTAGTTATACCCCACCAGGGCATGGTGACTCAAACCCAGAAAAACTCATGGGTTTTTCAAACACACAGACCTGGGTTCAAAGGCTCGAATTGCCACTTAAGAGCTATGTAGTCTTGGAAAAGTTACTTAAATTTACTGAATCTCATGTATATGATGGGGATTGTGATGGACTAAAAATGACCATATTCTCTGCAACTCCTCCCATCAAAAGTGTGGAATGCAATGGAATACTACTCAGCCATAAAAAAGAAACCTTACCATTTGCAATAACATGGATGAATCTAGAGGGCATTATACTAAATAAGTCAGACAAAGACAAATACCACATGTGATCTCACTTATATGCAGAATCTAAAAAACTAAACAAAATGAAAACAGACTCATAGATACAGAGAATAAATGGATGGCTGCCAGAGGGGAGGGTGGGTGAAATAGCTGAAGAGGATTAAGAGGTATAAACCTCCAGTTATAAAATAAATAAGCCTGAGGATGGAATGTATAGCACAATAATGGTCAATAATACTGTCATAACTTTGTATGTGGACAGATGGTTACTAGATTTCTCGTGTGATCATTTCATAATGTATGCAAGTCAAATCTCTATGTAGTACACATGAAACTAACATAATATTGTATGTCCACTATCTTTCAATAAGATTTTTTTTAATTAATTAAATTTATTTAACACACATAGAGCTAATTCAAGTAATCTCCTTCTTGAGTGAGCTTTGGAGTTTTTGTCTTCAAGGAATTTGCCCATTTCAAGAAAGTAATCAAATTTTTTAGCAAAGTTGTTTATTATATTCTCTTAATCCTTCTAATGATGTAGATCTCTAGTGATATTTTTTCACTCCTTACACATAATGTATATATTCTACCTTTTTTTTGAATTTTTGAATTTTATTTATTTTTTTATACAGCAAATTCTTATTACTTATTCATTTTATACATATTAGTGTATATACGTCAGTCCCAATCTCCCAATTCATCAATAATGAATCTTTCAATAAGATTTTTTGAAAGTTGAAGTCTATTTTCTCATGTCTTGAATTGGGCTGGCGCTGAGTCTGCATCACTCTATGTGGTCGAAGCGGCAATACTTAACTTTTGAGCATGGTTTCAAGAGGCCCTGCAGCTTCCACACTTACCCTGTGGAACCCTGAGGCCCCCGTGCTGTGATGAAAGATTCCATGGAGGAAGAGGGCCAGCCATCTCTGGTGAGGCCCCAGACATCTTATCCCATCCAGCCTCAGCCAAGCAGCCATATGGAGAGTTCCGGTGAAAACAGCAGAACCACCACCCATTCAGCCCACAGAACTGTGAGAAATGATCATTCTGTTTTAGGCTACTAAATAGATGGGTAGTTTCTAGGGTGACCAATTTGTCCCAGTTTGCCTGGGACTTGCCCACTTTTAGCTGCCAGTCCCACATCCCAAGAAACCCCTCAGCCCTAGTTGGTCACCTATTTGTAGCACAATTGCAAATACCTTACACAGGAATAAGAGCGTTCAACTCAGTGTTTGAGAGAATTAAGTGAAATGATGAGGTAAAGGCAAAATATAGACAGAGCCCATAAAATGAAAGGTTTTGTTTTTCTTTTCAATTTATAAAATAACTTTATAATAATTTATAATTACTCTATCTTTAATAAAATAATATTTCCATAGCTAATTAAAATTTGATCTTTTATCTTTGTCTATAACTGAACTTCTCATTCAGGGCCCTAATTGCTTTTTTTCTTTTTTTAAATTAGTTTATTTATTTTTGGCTGCGTTGGGTCTTCGTTGCTGCACGCGGCTTTCTCTAGTTGCGGCGAGCGGCGGCTACTCTTCGTTGCTATGCGCGGGCTTCTCATTGTGGTGGCTTCTCTTGTTGCGGAGCACGGGCTCTAGGCACGTGGGCTACAGTAGTTGGGGCACATGGGCTCAGTAATTCTGGCTCGCAGGCTCTAGAGCTCAGGCTCAGTAGCTGTGGCGCACGGGCTTAGCTGCTCTGCGGCATGTGGGATCTTCCCGGACCAGGGCTCGAACCCGTGTCCCCTGCATTGGCAGGCGGATTCTGAACCACTGCACCACCAGGGAAGTCCCGGGACCTAATTGCTTTAAATATACCAGAGAGCATTCTCTGCTGGAGAATGCTGCATTTTCAGCTAAGCACGAAGGTAGCAGGCCCCTGGGAAATTATGAACCAAAAAGAGAAAGAAAACATTGGACTTAGCTAAATTCAAACTGGCTGTGAGTTCTCAAAAGAGTATCACTGTTGAAGATGGAAAACACTTAATATTATGTCATTCTGGGTGGGTCTAGAACAGGACCTTTTTTTGGACAATATTTTTCCCCAGGGGCATGTCTAGTGAAAACATAATCCACGGAGATGATCTGCAGATAAGGTCAATGCCATGTGCCCACAAAAAGGCAGAATCTCGGGGGCCTACTGGTTAAGAGAGTTGAAACCTTTGAAACTCTATTTTAGAGCTTTCCTTAGGAAGAAAAGTGGGAGGCTGGGGTGGTGGTGGG
>NW_006791298.1:3367710-3373470 GCF_000442215.2 Lipotes vexillifer | reverse complement strand
GGGGACTAGTGCCTGTGTTGTGGTGTATGAATGAGCCTAGATCTTGTCTCTCTAGTGGGCAGGTCCACGTCTGGTGGTGTGTTTTGGGGTGTCTGTGGACTTATTATGATTTTAGGCAGCCTCTCTGCTAGTGGGTGGGGTTGTGTTCCTGTTTTGCTATATGGTTGGCATAGGTTGTCCAGCACTGTAGCTTGCTGGTCGTTGAGCGAAGCTGGGTGCTGGTGTTGAGATGGAGATCTCTGGGAGATTTTCGCCGTTTGATATTATGTGGGGCTGGGAGGTCTCTTCTTGACGAGTGTTCTGAAGTTGGCTCTCCCACCTCAGAGGCAGAGTCCTGACTCCTGGCTGGAGCAGCAAGAGCCTTTCATCCACTCGGCTCAGAATAAAAGGGAGAGAAAGTAGAGAGAATTAGTATAAGTAGGAGGAAATAGGAAAGAAAGAAAGAAAGAAAGAAAGAGAGGAGGGAAGGAAGGAAGGAGGGAAGGAAGAAAGAAAGAAAGAAGAAAAGAAAGGAAGAAGGCAAGAAGGAAAGAAAGGAGGGAGGGAGGGAGGAGGGAAGGAAGGAAGGAATGAGGGAAGGAAGGAAAAAATACAGAAAGAAAGAAGATACAGTAAAATAAAATAAAGTATAATAAAGTTATTGAATTAAAAAAATAATTATTTAGAGGAAAAAAAAAAGGGAAGGATAGAACCTTAGGACAAATGGTGGAAGCAAAGTTATAGAGACAAAATCTTACATAGAAGCATACACATATACCCTCACAAAAAGAGGTAAAGTGGAAAAAATCATAAAACTTGCTCTCCAAGTCCACCTCCTCAATTTGGGACGATTCGTTGTCTCAAAAAGGGAAGGAAGGAAGGAAAGATAGAAAGAAGGTAAAGTATAATAGAGTTCTTTAAATTAAAATTAATTATTAAGAAAAAAATTAAAAAAAAAAATGGTCGGATAGAACGCTGGGACAAATGGTGGAAGCAAACCTATACAGACAAGATCTCACACAGAAGCATACACATACACATTCACAAAAAGAGGAAAAGGGGAAAAAATCATAGATCTTGCTCTAGAAGTCCGCCTCCTCAATTTGGGATGATTCGCTGTCTATTCATGTATTCCACAGAGGCAGGGTACATCAAATTGATTGTGTAGCTTTAATCCGCTGTTTCTGAGGCTGCTGGGAGAGATTTCCCTTTTTCTTCTTTGTTCTCACAGCTCACAGGGGCTCAGCTTTCGACTTGGCCCTGCCTCTGCGTGTAGGTCGCTGGAGGGCGTCTGTTTTTTGCTCAGACAGGACGGGGTTAAAGGAGTCGCTGACTCGGGGGCTCTGACGCTCTCAGGCCGGGGGCAGGGAGGGGCACGGAGTGCGGGGCGGGCCTGCGGCGGCAGAAGTCGGCGTGACGTTGCAGCAGCCTGAGGCCCGCCGTGTGTTCTCCCTGAGAAATTGTCCCTGGGTCCCGGGAACCTGGCAGTGGCGGGCTGCAAAGGCTCCCCGGAAGAGGGGTGGGGTGGCAGAGGTCATTCAGAACATCATCGCCCTCCCTGCCTCCATAAATCCTGGTCCTCAACAGCTTCTTACACCCAGGACAGGGCCAACCCTGCAGATGCTGGGTGAGTAAGAGCTTCAGGCATCCCATTTATTAAGGGCCAGGACCAGAAGCACCTAGAAGAACAAGAAAAAAGACCCACACCTCTTGGGCCTTTTAACCTCAAATCCAGAACATACTCCTGAAAAACATGCCATTATAAGTTCACAAACAAGTGGTAATTTCATAGGTAACAGAACAAAACATCGTAAGGAGTTGACAATGTCTTCGGAGTATCTTAAAGGAGTCAATGCCTTTCAAACTTTCAACATCCCTGAGGAGAAACACTGAAGCAAATATGGACCCAGGGTAATCCCAGGCAATCCCAGGACGCAGCCCTCCTAATGTCAAATCTTCTTATCTGTCTGCACAGCATCCCTGTCTTTGAGCATGGCTGCCTGCCCAATTGGGCTGAGGAAAGGAAAATATTCACAATTCTGCCTTCATTACAAGGAGAAATGTCAGCCTTTGCTTTTAATTAAGCATTTTATGCCGATTTTCTTCTTTGACTGTAAAAGATATCTAAATGTAAAAGATTCTAAATGATCCATTCAGATCTAATAACCAATGTTTTTCCAGTAAAAAGAAGGCTCCCACTCTCTCCCTTGTCTGCCATAAAAATTTGAGCTTTCCAATATTCATTGATTTGACAAATATTTAATGAATGTCTTTTTTATTTGTGCCAGTCATTGAAGGTATAAAAGAGAATTAAATACCGTTCCTCCCTACACAGAGCTCACAGTTCAGAAGGGGAGACAAACATGTAAACAAACAATCCCAATAGAGAGTGACAGGGGCTGTTTAAAAAAAAACAAAAACAAAAACAGGAGATGAAGGAAGGGTGTTTTTTCCATCTCCTGATTCAAGCGCAAAATCATAATCCATTTCCAATTTGAAGGAGCCAAGAGGTATAAACAGATGGATAACAAGCAATGTTACAGTACATTCCTGAAATACATTGTGGTCAGCAATCAACAACCACACAAGACACTGTATGCCCACCACTCTCCTGGGCACTAGAGAGATGACATAGGAGCTCCCAATGCCCTTACAAAACAATATAGAAAGAGTAAAAACAACAACCACAACTAGTATTCTAGAAGTACTTAAAACACTAATGGGGGAAGTCAGGCAATGTAGACTGTGGCTAAATTATGCAGAGCCTTGACCCTCCATGGCAATAGGGAGCCATTGAAGGTTTCTTTGAGGCAGGGAAGTAACATGATGAAAGCTGTTTATATATCATTCATACATCATATATAATCATATATAATCTTAAAATCTTGTAATTTTATAATAAGAAATACTACTTTATTGACCATGTATTATGTGCCAGTCACTATTATTCCTTGGGCTTTACATGTATTATCTTCAAAATTCCTGATAGCCCTTCAAGGTAAACATGATCATCTCTTTTCCAGAGATGAGGGAACTGAGACTTAGAAACATGAAGGAAGTGCTAAGGTCACATGGCTAGTTAGTAATGGATCTGGGAAAGTTCATCCAGCTAGTTGGATTAATATAAGGAAGAGATTACCAGCAGGGAAAGTAGTGTAAGGCCCCTGGATCATCCAGAGATGAGGTATGGTGATGACACTGAAAACAGAAAAATTTATAATGCAACTCACACAAAGAGCTCCACCTATTTTTTTCAAAGTTACCTATGGATGGTGCACTGCAGGGCAGCAATAATGTAAACAATGTTGTTGGTCACAGTGTGTCAGGACCTACTATTTGCGGTGCTCGGGCTTCTTATTGTGGTGGCTTCCCTTGTGCGGAGCACGGGCTCCAGGCGTGCAGGCTTCAGTAGTTGTGGCTCGCGGGCTCTAGAGCTCAGGCTCAGTAGTTGCGGCGCAGGGGCTTAGCTGCTCCGTGGCACGTGGGATCTTCCTGGACCAGGAATTGAACTTGTGTCCCCTGCACTGGCAGGTGGATTCTTTTTTTTTTTTTTAATCTAGTCCCTCTGGATCCCAGAGAGAGTCTCAGGCTTCTTCCCCAGCCAATCAGAGGAAGCTCAATCCTGCGCTTTCTTTTTTTTTTTTTCTTCACATGGACTCTTTTTTTTTTCTTTTAACATCTTTATTGGAGTATAATTGCTTTACAATGGTGTGTTAGTTTCTACTTTACAACAAAGTGAATCAGTTATACATATACATATGTTCCCATATCTCTTCCCTCTTGTGTCTCCCTCCCTCCCACCCTCCCTATCCCACCCCTCCAGGCGGTCACAAAGCACCAAGCTGATCTCCCTGTGCTATGCGGCTGCTTCCCACTAGCTATCTACCTTACGTCTGGTAGTGTATATATGTCCATACCTCTCTCTTGCTTTGTCACAGCTTACCCTTCCCGCTCCCCATATCCTCAAGTCCATTCTCTAGGAGGTCTGTGTCTTTATTCCTGTCTTACCCCTAGGTTCTTCATGACATTTTTTTTTCTTAAATTCCATATATATGTGTTAGCATACGGTATTTGTCTTTCTCTTGCTGACTTACTTCACTCTGTATGACAGACTCTAGGTCTATCCACCTCATTACAAATAGCTCAATTTTGTTTCTTTTCACGGCTGAGTAATATTCCATTGTATATATGTGCCACATCTTCTTTATCCATTCTTCCGATGATGTACACTTACGTTGTTTCCATCTCCAGGCTATTGTAAATAGAGCTGCAATGAATATTTTGGTACATGACTCTTTTGGAATTATGGTTTTCTCAAGGTATATGCCCAGTAGTGGGATTGCTGGGTCATATGGTAGTTCTATTTGTAGTTTTTTAAGGAACCTCCATACTGTTCTCCACAGTGGCTGTATCAATTTACATTCCCACCAGCAGTGCAAGAGGGTTCCCTTTTCTCCACACCCTCTCCAGCATTTATTGTTTCTAGATTTTTTTATGATGGCCATTCTGACTGGTGTGAGATGATATCTCATTGTAGTTTTGATTTGCATTTCTCTAATGATTAATGATGTTGAGCATTCTTTCATGTGTTTGTTGGCAATCTGTATATCTTCTTTGGAGAAATGTCTATTTAGGTCTTCTAGGCTGCCTGTTTTAAGTACGCAATCTTGGACACCACCACAAGGGGTCAGACCTCCTCCCCTCCCCCTCCCCTTCCCCCTCTTACTCCTCCTCCACCTCCCTTTCCCCCTCAACTTCCCCCAAAAGGCTGCAGTCCCCACTTGACTTGTTCCTCAGGGGCTCTTGGTCCCGATTCTGGATTATTCTAACCAAGACCAGATACATAATTTGCAAGGCCTAGTGCAAAATAAAACAGCACGTCCCTTGTTCAAAATAACATTAAGAATTTCGGAACTGCAACAGCAGAGCATTAAACCCACCGTGGAGGCAGGGGGCAGGGGCCCTATTCAGTTGCACATGTTGCATACCCACAAAGCCGATCCTGATTCTAACCTAGCTTCTACTTCCCTAGATCAGTAACAATTGTACAAGACACAGAAAGGTGCTTGACAGCTTCCTGGACAATGATTCTTCTGTTCTTATTTTCTAAGGATCAGGAGACCTACTGCTTAGGAGACAGCTTCTCTGTTTAATGAGAGTCAGTAAGTTGTGGGCTCGTAAGATGGATGAAGCTGCCCCAATAGCCAATGCTGACTTTCTCCCTTTCTGTTAAATGATTTCCAATGATTACGTGGTACTGTTTTCAGCGAAAAAGATTTTGGTAGTCCGCCCTCTGAAAGGTCATTGCTAAGACAGAGAACATGGTGAGAAAAAGTCAAGGCTATAATCAGCCCAACTTTACAAAAAAAAAAAAAAAACTGCTCCTAAATTTAACATACAAAGCTTGTTCAAAAAACAGTAAGAACAATAACAAACTAAAACTATTATTATGTAAGTACTATAACTAACTACCAGCGACTACTCTAAATCCTTTACAAAGATTTATAAATCTTCACAAAAACCTTAGATGCGATATTAGAAACCACGCTCACTTGCTTTCACAGAAGTGCTTGTTTCACTCACCCATCTCTTGTGAAAAAGTTTTTCTATAAAGAGCTGAGTTTCAGGTGGAGGGAGAGCCATACAAGCAAACAAACCCAACTACTTGTTTGACCTTGAACAAGTCCCTTTCCCTTGCTGGGCCAGGTGTGCTCACCTGTAAATAAGGTGAGTGGCCCAGATGCCCAGAGGTCCTCCTGACTCTGCAAGTCTGTGACTCCT
>NW_006791298.1:3359458-3367700 GCF_000442215.2 Lipotes vexillifer | reverse complement strand
AGCAGGAATACAGGAAAATGTCCTCCTCTCCACTCAACATTCCTGCAGGTGCTACCCCAGAGCATTAGATGGACAAGCCGCAAAGTCTAGCACAGCAGATATAAACCTGGCCAGCAGCCCAGACACCTGAGGTCTAGTCCTAGGTCTACCCATCACTCCCTCAAGGTATGACTTGAAACAAATCATCATGCCACTCTGAGCTGCAGTTTCCTTATCCATAAATTTATTAGCAGATACCTAAGGTCCTTCTTTGTAAAACACAATGCCTGGTATCTAGAAAGTTCTCAATGTTTGTTAGTTATTTTCATCATATTGTTATCAATTATTATTCCCTATTCCAGTAGTTCCCAACAGTTTCAAGTAAGAAGACTCCTTTTAATGCAAAAAATCATGGAGACTCCCCCTCCCATCTAATAGGTTTAACATTTAGTATCAATTAATTAGGAAAATATGGAATATCAAAAAGTCACTACGAATTTTTATTCAGTTCATCAGAGCACCATTCATATGTGGTGCTTGAAAACTATGAAATATTATTTTGCAATCATTGATGATTCCTGATTCTCAGAACCCTTAGGATGATTCTGAGGACCTGAGCTGAGTGCCCTGTGCCACCTGCCAACTCAGAAGGTCCAGTCCATTGCCAACCCAAACCCCACCTTCAATCACCTTGACTTCCCAGCTCCTCTTCCCCTCTCTCACTGCTCTTACCATACTACCAAGACCTAAAATACAAGGCAAAAAGAGAAATATGTATATACAGCTTTTGGAGCTGAATAGATAACTATTTGCCCATGTTTCTGCCTTTAAATCTTTTTTTCTCACAGAGTACACTTTTGCAGGGTAAAAGTGCTTGGCCCAGTCCTGAGTAAACTCTTCATAATTGGATTTTACTATATATTAGGAAAAAATACAAAATACTAGAATATTAGAACAGGAATCGTTCTTTAAAGCAATGCTTATTCAATTTTAATTTGCATACAAATCACCTGGGGATCTTGTTAAAATGCAGATTCTGATCCAATAGTTCTGCAGAAGAGCCTTAGACTCTCCATTCCTACCTAACAAGCTCCCAGGTGACACAGATGCTGCTGGTCCACAGAGCAGGGTCCAGTCCCACTGCTTTGAAGAAGAGAACTTGAGGATCAGAGAAGGCAAATGTCTTGTCTGCAGTCACACAGCTAGTTAAAGGCAGGGCTAGGAGATGAATTCAAGTTTGTTGACTTTTAGGCCAGAGCTCTTTCTGCTATGCCCTAATGTCATCCTTTCTCCCTCCCCAAAAAACAAGTTTCTAAAAAAATCTCATTTTCTTACACCACACACACACATATAAATAGACACACATGCGCACACGTGCGTGCGCACACACACACACACACACACACACACACACACACACACACAAACATTCCCTAGAGGACAGAGGCTAAATCATAGTCTCTCCCTCAGTTTCCAGCTCAGAGTCTTACAAACAAAAGATACTCAAAATAATCTGTGTCAGTGGGTTAATCTGATGGGGTGGAGAGCCATATTCTAATTAATGTCTTTACCTTTTTTCCCCTTTTTGATTTCTTTAAAGACACACTTCTGATCAGCTAACCCATGTCTCTAAAATTGTCTGTACCTATATACTCCCTAAGTTTTCCCTAGAGGTACTTTTCTAAATTAAAAATTAATTTACTGGGAGAAAATTCAAAACAAGCTATTATTCTAAATCAACATTTAGGGAGGAGCTAAGGGGTTTTTATCGCAATACCAGTAGGGATTTTATGTCCCTGAATATCCTTTGCACTGGACCATTTAAGGCACATGAAGTGTTTGAAGAGTTGCACTTAGCAGCCTAAGTGTTCAAACAGGATGGCTTTAAAGCCTCCCCCGCCTTCCCACCCTTCAGAAATCACTCACAAGCCTCCTGGGGCTTTCAACTGTATTTTAACTATCTGAAGAGTTCGAGAAATCTTGCTCCATGAAATTACTTAGCACAGGCCCAAGTACATAGTAGGTCCATGAAAGTGTCACATCCACCACCTAGAGTCACACGTTCGCCAGGTTTTCAACAGAACTTTATTTCAAAGGACAGAAAACATAACCTCAAAGGGAAGAAAAATTGGCAGCATTTCGGCTGTCTCACGTTCTGATTATATTCTACCACTTGGTTAAAATTAACAAGTTTAGTGCAAATACTTTGGGTTTGGGTCTTGCCACACTTAGGAAACCAAGAGGACAGAAAGGTAACACTTAAAGGTAAAACTAATTTTCCTCCTTGCAAGAAGAAACAGCAGCAAAGCTCCCAAGCCGCAAGAGCTCCTCTCAGTGGGGCTTCTGATGGTTTCTCACTGGAGGAATGTAATCCATCAGACCCCTGGAGCTCTGGCCTGGCTGCCAACCCTCCCACTCAACCTTCCTGAACCTGCCCTTTCAACCACAAACTCCCCTTCCTGGCACGCAGGGCTCTGGCTCCCCTTCACTGTACACCATGGGGGCCAGTGTTCTGACGGTTCTGCACATGTCCAGGCGGCCTCATGACAGCAAATGACAGCCTCGTCTAGGGGCCACCGCTCACCGTTCATATTCCTCTTAAGGCATAAACCAAGATGGATTCTAATTCCTCTGGTTAGTTGTCTCTCCGCATCCCCTCTGCCCACCACCACGGGTTCCACGTCCAGGAGCCCCTAGAAAATGGATCATGTTTTGCTCCTGATGTATCCCCGGAGCCCAGCACAATCCCTGGCGAGTAGTCAGGATTTAGAAAATGCTAACTCTTTTATCAGATAATATTGGTATGTTTCCTCCACTTCCCCCTTCTGGCTCTCTGCTTCTTCCAATAGGCATCTTAAAAAAGGTTTTAGAGCTAGAAGGGGCAGTCAAGCCATCTTATTTTACAGATGAGGAAATTCAGCTCAACCTTCAAGGGATGCGGTGTCCCAGTTAGCGGTCCAGCTGGACAGAGCCTCTCCAGCCTCTGCCGTCTGTGGCAGACCTACCCCGGTCCCTCCTCATTCCCTGTCTCCAGGCCAGGGAGCAGGGCTGGTGGGCCATCACCCCACCTGGCAGAGAAGGAGATTTGTTCGCTCTGGCCCAGTGCTGGAGGTCAGGAAAGCCGAGTTCCACTCCAGACTCCAGCACTGAGGAATTTTAGAGGGTTAATTCTGACCAACGTCAGCGTGGGCCTCAGGCTTCTCACCTATAACATGGCAATCTGACCTCAGAGTTATTGATGTTTACTGTGTGGGCTCAGTACTTGCCAGGCGTCCGGGAGCAGTGTGTTAGTTCATCCTCACCAAAGGCCATGAGGTAGATATGATTAGCACCTAAGTTTTATAGATGGGGAAACTGGGGCTTTGAGGTTTGCCCAAGGTCACAGTGAGCTGAATGGGTTTACCTGACTCCCAGGCCAGTATTTCGACTTCTGTCTCATTTCACTTTCTCAGGGGCCCCTTTAACTATAAGAAGCTATGACAGTGAGGAAGGCCTTCATGGGGCAAACAGCAGGCTCACCCCCATGCTTCCTGTCCCAGGAATCAGTCCTCGCCCTTACCTAATCGCATTAGCGGCAGTTCTGCCTAATCCTAGGTGCACACAGTGAGAGACAGCATTCTTTCCCTGGGGCTCCGCTTCTCCTGAGATTAGCCACCATCCCCAGGAGGCTGTTATCCCAACCCCAGGGAAGGACGGAGCTTATCACAGGAAGCCACTGTCATGCTGGGGGAAATAAAACGCAGACTGCACAACTTGGGTGTGATCACAGGCACTGGATATGATGCCAACTGGATGGGTGCACACCTGCCAGTCATCAGCAGGTGACAATGAAGCAATTACCACCTCTGCATTGTCTGGAGGTGCCAAGTAGGACAGCAGCAAGCACTCAAATTAGAGATCATATCCTGAGCATGTCCTAAGAGCATTCCCGAGAGCAAATTCCCAACATCTGGCACTGTGCCTGGACCAGAGCAGGTGTTCAATCAGTTGACAAACAAATGAACTTACTGACCCACCGCCATAGCTGTGGAAGCAAAGCATTCCTCACCAGAAATAAAAGTGAGTACCCAGGCTCACCAGCAATTATTCGATTTGAGATAAGTTCCTTCTCCTCAGTTTTCCCATTCTACAGCCCCAAATAATAATACTCATCTCTCCAAATCACCGGGGATTTACCCATTCATCCCACAGGACTCTCTAACAAAGGAACAGAATAATTTTTAAAGGCACAGTTATTTAGGGTCACTTACTTAAAAGTTATTGAGCACCTACTATCGACACAATGTAAAATTAGAGAAAACTGCCATAAAATTCTAGGTTTGGGGATGACAAGAAGCCTGGGATTATGGAAGACAGTGGACTGGAAGTTCTAGGACCTCAACTGATTTCTTTAGGAATGTTAGAAGCCTCGCCACCAACTTCACCTCATAGTTCCTTAACCTTTCAGAAAAATACCGGCCAATTCTATTGGATACTGTAACTGATTCACCATCGAAGACATCAGCAGAAAATGAAATTTCAGAGAGGGAACAGAGGAAATTATATAAGTTGCAAGCTTCTATTTCTCTCTCATTCACTCTCTTTTCAAGAGGCTAGGAAGGAGAATTGGTATACTAGTGTAGTAGTAATAATAATGGAACATTTTCATGGTGCTACGCATGGTGATATGCAGTTCGCAACATCATTTCACCATATACAATATATGTAACAATATACATATTTCTCAATATACATAGCAATCCTCTGAGATTTTATCAGCCCATTTTACAAATCAGGAAACTGGGGCCCAGAGAGGTTAAGCACCTTGCCCAAAATTGCATAGCAGATGAGTGGCAGGCCAGGCCCAAATCCAGACTTTTTTTCTCTCGAAACCATGCAGTCTTTCCTCTGTGCCGGGCTGCCTCATACACCCTCATATAAATGAGAGCTACTTCTTCTTCCCCAGTTATCTGAACGCTTGACTTGTTGCTGAGGATGCCTTAGTTTCCTCATCTAAGAAATGGGTATAATAATAGGGGGTACTTAATGGGGTCATTGTTAAGTGATGCTTGAATACTGCCTGGCACACAAATGTTACTAGTGGTAATAGAAGCAATTGCTGTTAGATTGTTAATTGAGAACACACTCCCACTCCAAGGCTTTTGTACATACTAGTCCCCTCCTGGATGTCATCCCTCCCCCACCAAACACACACACAGCCACAGTGCTCATTCCTTCACCTCCTGCAGGTCTCTGCTCAAGAGACACTTTATTATAGAGCCTTCCCTACCACCCTGTACAACAGTGCCCACCCCACCCCATCACAAGTTCTTTTACTCTGTTTCATTTTTCTTAGCACTTTCTCTCACCTGATAAAGCATTTATTTCTTTATTTTCAGACTCCCTCCTGAATAGGGTCTTTGTTTTACTCACTGCTTCACCCCTGGCATCTAAAACAATGCCAGCCACATAAATATTTGTTGAGTGAATAAAGGAAGCCTCCTGGATCCATTCACCAAGGAATGGAGACAAATTCTTGCTTGCTATCTGACCCTTCAATCTCAGATAAGACTTTAAAGTTCACAATATTTTTTACTTTCTTCATCTCCTTTAGTCTTCCATAATCTTCAGGGATGGAGTTATAATCCCCACTGCAGAGATGAGGAAACTGAGACCCCAGACCTCAGAGCAGAGCAACTTTCCGGAGAGGCAGAGGCCTGGGCTGGCTCCTGAGCCCTATCTCCATCCGGCACTTAAATGTGGTGGGTCTCAGCCTCCCTCTGAGTTGTTCTGGCCATGATGGAGCAACTGAGGTTCCCAAGAAGGGCTGGCTTACAGAGAGGGGCCCGGGAAATGGCTTTTATCACCTAGTCGAGCACCAGATATCACAGAAGGTAGACTTTTGTAAACACATTTGTCAAAATAAACCCATCTATTATTATCAATAATATAAAAAATGCACTATGGGTTATTGCTTTAGGGCCTCCCAGACACATGTTTTCCAGGGGAGCACCACCCCCCCGAGACACCTTTCCTGACTCCCCCCCTCTGCCAATCCAACCCAGCGCCTTGCTTAGCTGCTCCGTCCTCCACACTTCCAGGACCTGTACCCCTGCCTTACTTCACAGCCATCAGCTTTCAAGGCCAGCCACAAGACAAGCTCCCAGGAGAAGTGCCTGGAGCCCCAGGCCCCTACCCAGTTCCTGACTCCCAGCAGACCTCCGTGTGCATGCGGACCAACTACCCCCCTGAAAGCCACCCAGCAAGGCAAGAAATAAAAGAGCCCAGGCCTTTCTCCTCCTTCACTACTGCCTCCCGCCCCAAGAAACCCAACTGAAGTTTTTTGTTAAGCTCTCTTTTCTCTCTCCTGCTTGAAGGAAAGGAGGCCTGGCCTGAAGCAGATGGTTCTAGGGATTTAAGAAGAGGTGCTGTGGGAAATGCAAAGACAGGCAGGCCTTTCTGGCCATATTTGCATCCAAATTGCTTGCGAGTTCAAAATTTAGAGAATTTTTTCCCCTCTGCTTACTAAGAGAAAGAAGAGAAAGTAAGAGCTCCCCAGGGGATATTTCCCTAGGAATGAGAACTTTCAAATTTCCTGGAGAAAGAAAGGGGAGGGGAGAGCGGAAGGTCAAGAAAGGGGACCAGGGGAGGGAGAAGGAGGATGCTCAGCCAGGGAAGAATCACTGGCCGCCCCCATCCTCAGGCGGCCCTCACAGCCCCGACCTGCCTGTGGCCTCAGGCACTGTGCCCTCTCCCCTGTGGCAGGATGCCAGTATTTCCCACATCTTCTCCCACAGTATACATGAAAGAAGAGAAAGAAGAGGACCTTAAGGGAGAATTTTAATTTGTTGCCAGTTAAGGACAGAGTGACCCTAATTTATGGCAGCGGAACCCAGAGTTATCACAGATCTTCCATCTTGGGAAAACAGCTCAGCTCTCGGCTGCCCACTTCTCCCCTGCAAAATAGAGCCCACAGCAGGTTTGATTGAGTCCAGATTGGCTTTTTATGGGGTTAGATTCCTCATCTTTTGGAAGAGATCGCCTTGAGATTTTCAGCTGTTCAAAGATGCCTTTTCAAATTGCTAGACAGTAATAGCAAAACCAATTGGAATGTTCCCAGTCTTTAGGAAGTAAGGACAAAGCTTAGTAAAAGGAAGTAGAGATGATTCAGTTGGCCCCTAGGCACTGTGCTGGCTGTGATGCAGACTCAAACCCTACCCTAAGGAGCATCTGATCCAGTGATAGAGGAGTTATCACAAAAATAATAACTGCACAAATAAATACCTAATTAAAACTCGTAATGATGAATATTTTTAAATACAGGGTGCTATGAAAGCAAGTAGGGTGGGAACCCAACCTAGTCTGGTCAGTCAGGGAAGTGACGTTTAAGCCAGAGCCGAAGGACTGATGGGTTGGGGAAGGATATTTCTGTGGGAGGGGACAGGCCATAGAGAAGCCACTGTGTTGCAAAGATGTCCCATGACACCCGAGAGGGGGCAGCAGACAGACTGGGAAGGCCGGCCTGAAAGCCCTGTCAGAGGCTACTTGATAATATGTTTGGGGATACCCTCACCCTTTCCCTCTCCCACTTAATTTCTTTAGGACAAAGTCTTTAGGTCTTCATTTCCTATCGCACCAACCTCTGTGAACTTCCTTCTGGATACTATACCTCTCTTCCTCTTTGCCATGGACACATTTTCATTTTGACCTTTTGCATTTTCAGAACAGCTCAAATATAATCAGTATGTCTTGGGCAGTGCCCAACCCTAGCAGTGGGAAGTGCTCAGGTGTCCCCGCTTGCTGACTTGGATCACTGAGGACACTGCATACTGGAGAAAAGCAAATTAATATCGGCTCTCCATGTCAAGCTCCACCTCCTTCAGAAACCCTCCCAGTAATTCCGAACAATGCACACCTCTCTCCTCCTTGATCTACAAAACTTACCGTGTGCACCTTCCTCGTGGCACTTAATTACACTGATTTTAGCATTCCCTCAACCCATATTTGGTGATTTCCTATCAAGTAAAACATGCTCAACTAGACAGTTGTTAACTAACAAAGACCTGGTTCCTGCTCATGAAGAAGTGGGTAGAATGGAAAGTGGCTGGTTCTATGACACTGGGGAAGTTGTGTAATATCTCTGAGCCTCAGTTTCTCTTGGGAATAAAAGTGTGACCTGGGCTTCCCTGGTGGCGCCGTGGTTGAGAGTCCGCCTGCCGATGCAGGGGCCGTGGGTTTGTGCCCCAGTCCGGGAGGATCCCACGTGCCGCGGAGCGGCTGGGCC
>NW_006791298.1:3356037-3358882 GCF_000442215.2 Lipotes vexillifer | reverse complement strand
ACAGTGAGAGGCCCGCGTACCGCCAAAAAAAAAAAAAGATTTCAGGGAGGAGAGATGGACAGGAAAGAGCGTGAGCCAGATGTGTGGAGGGGGGGAGGGAGGGTGCTAAGTCCACAGATTCTAGAGGCTGCATGATAGAGAAAGGGGCCTAAACAAAGGCCAGAACAGTGAGTTTGATTCAATGAGTTATTCTCATGCCATATGGGGATATCAATCTTGTCTCCCTGACAAAAACAGTAAACTTCCTACAGAAGAGAATCTAGCCATGTATTTCTCCTGCATCCACTTTAGTTGCTAAACAAATATTTAACCAAGTGGAATCGCCAGTGACTTCCTGGGAGTTTACACAGGACATGTCACTCGGTGGGTAAGGAGCTGTGCCTCCTGGGTCCCTTCTTTCCTTCTCTCCTCTACACCAACACTCAGCAGACAGAGCCACTGGCCTGTTGACTTGATTCCGTGAGTCTGAGGGAAGCCACCTTCACCAGCATCCTGGACTGGTCAAGAAACTTTCTAAACCTGAGCCCTGAGGCTGAGAGGTAGGAGGGTTATTTATAAAACGTTTTGACTAACGTATATATAGTTTTAATCCCAACACATCCATAAAATCTGACAATTACTCCTTTAAGAAAAAATCAAGTTGCAGCCAGTGTAAGGGAGCAATGCATTACTTTCATCTTGGGGAGGGAAACCAATCAGTGCTGGAAGTACTGGACTCTCTCTACCCCTTGACTTAACTACTCCTTGCAAGGCACAGTTGGATACGGTGACTTGCTGACAGCTGGTAGAACAAACTGGGCATGCTCAGCTCAGATCCTCCCTTGCTCACTGGGGAGGAGAGATGCCCTTTACCAGGTGGCCCCTGGGAGGCCCCCATTGCAGGTTCTGACCATCTGAAGACTACCTGGCCACAAGCAAAGCACTTGATTCCTTGGCTTAGGGACACCAGATGTGAGTGGGCAGAGCGTGCTATGAGCAGCATAGAGAAAGAGAAGGTAACTCACCAGTAGATTAAGAACATCGTCAAAAATTGTTACTGCTTGTTGTCAGCAGTCTACACAGCTAATCTCAAATAGGCAATATTTTGAGACTGAAAGTTCCTATATGACACACGGCAATTCTCTGAAGGAAGGAGGTAAATAGCCACCATGGAACTAAGCACTACTCTCTTAAGGCACGCCTTTCAGGGGAGCCCATATGGAGAGGCATCCCACTGAACATTCAGGTAGGGAAAAGAAAAACAACAAATCCTCTGCAGGAAATGTGAAAATTATGTAAAAACTATGACATACCAGATCGGAGTGAAATCTAAGAGGTGAGGATATAATCTCTCTCGTGGAGAAAAAGTGAAATAAGTTGCTTTGATGGATGCCTAACCCCATCAGGAAATGTTGTCAATGTCCCTGGAAGAACAGATAGGAGCCTTCCAGGAAATCTAGGATTTCAGGCAGCAGGATCTGTTCTTACCTTAGGATGTTCAATCTTCACAAAGCTTAAGAAAGGTCCCCATCCTGGAGAAATATTAATATAATTATAACCTAAAAGTTCTAGGTGCCAGGAAGGTCTGCCCCAGGGATGATTATATTATAAAAGAAAGATTCTGAGGTTTAGAAATTTTGCTCCGTCACGTCCTGGGAAAATCTCAAAGGAGGCAGTGTACTCTTGCTGCTCTCCATTTAATTCACAGGAGTAGCTGCAAGCACATACTGAACACCACCCTGGCACTGTACGTGCACTTCCCACGGTCCTCCCCACCCTGTGCAGGTGGGCACCGTTATGCTTCCTGTTTTATAGGTGAGGAAGGTGAGTCTCAGGGAGGTCAAATCATTTGCTGACCTGGCCAGAAATGGTGAGCCCAGTTTCACAGCAAGACTTTCTGATGCCAAAGCCCTTCTATTACTGGCTCCACTGCATGCTGCAATCACCAACCACTTAGGAAACTCCTTGTTTTTAAGTAACTTCTCTCAGTCTATTTGCAAGTGAACTTTCTTAGATTACAGGAACCCTAGCTCCAGGTTCCACCCACAAATGCCTCACAACTATTTCCAAAAACCATAGCTGATTTGAGGAGAATCAGGCAAATTCATTTACTGGTAAAACTGCAGTGACAAGACGTAGAGTCTGAATTCCAGTTTCTTAATTTTTTTTTGGCCACGCAGCTTGCAGGTTTCCTGCCCAGGGATCGAACTCGCACTCTTGGTAGTGAAAGCGCAGAGTCCTAACCACTGGACCATCAGGGAATTCCCCCAAGTGCTTCGAGCAGAAAGCACTAAAGGCCTGAAGTCAAAGAGGCTGGGGGCTTTCCTGGTGGCGCAGTGGTTGCGAGTCCGCCTACTGACGCAGAGGACATGGGATCGTGCCGCGGTCTGCGAAGATCCCACATGCCGCGAAGCGGCTGGGCCTGGGAGCCATGGCCGCTGGGCCTGCGTGTCTGGAGCTTGTGCTCCGCAAACGGGAGAGGCCACAACAGTGAGAGGCCCGTGTACCGCAAGAGAGGAAAAAAAAGAAACGAGGCTGGGTTTCAGGCAGGCTCCACCAGTTGTAGTGACTTTAGGTGAACTGCCAACCTCACAGGCCTAATTTTAAAAGGGAGAGAGAAAGAAATTCTATTTCATTGGAATATTTGAAAAATTAATGGTAATATACATGAAATAATTTTGTAAGCTGCAAAGCCCTGTACAAATGGAGGCTTCAATTATAATTATTTTGACTCAGCTATTTGACTGGGATCTTACAGAGAATCTGAATCATCAGGTAGCATTTTTTTTTTTTTTTTTTTTTTTTCAGCTCAGTTCAGGGATTCTCATCTGGCTATTAAACCCTCAAGTCTCCTGAGGTCTCTGAT
>NW_006791298.1:3328907-3355376 GCF_000442215.2 Lipotes vexillifer | reverse complement strand
GGGCCTCTCACTGTTGTGGCCTCTCCCGTTGCGGAGCACAGGCTCCCGACACGCAGGCCCAGCGGCCATGGCTCACGGGCCTAACCGCTCTGTGGCATGTGGGATCTTCCCAGACCAGGGCACGAACCCGTGCCCCCTGCATCAGCAGGCGGACTGTCAACCACTGCGCCACCAGGGAAGCCGGCATTTTTTTTTTTTAAATGAGATGTAAAATAGCCTAATGATCAAGGACAAAGCCCCGGACGCGGGACAACTAGGTTCAAATCCTGGCTCTCCCACTTAACTTGCTGTTTGATACTGATCAAGTTACCTACCTTCTCCGTACCTCAATTTTCTTATCTGGAAAATGGAGCTAATAATTAGTGCCTACCTCATAGGGTTTCCCCGAAGACAATTCAAGTTAAAATAGTTAAAGAATTTAAAATATTTCTTGGCACACAGGATTCTTGATGTGTATTACTCAACTATTATGATGTTCATCACGCAGGCAAAAGGTGGACTGAGATTTAGTAACCTTCACTACAAAACAAAACTGCTGCAGCAGAGGGAATAAGATGCATGATACCTTTGACAAGCAGCCCTGAAATGTACTGGATTTTTAATTTTCTGGGACACTCTTTTGGAGAGAAAAATAAGTTATCAGGCTTCCAGTAAAACCCTGCTTCTTCCTCCCTTCCCCTGCTCCTTTCATACGCAAAAAAAACATGAAGGCACCACTCAGAGCCCTCTTTCCTAGGCATTCTGCATCTGTAATTGCCAACTCTGCACTCTCCAGCTGCAAAGTTATTTCACAAGTGTCTATTTTATTGTCTCTAAAAGGTAAACTCTACAAGGGCTAGTCATAGTTCTTCTAAAATCCCTACAGTGCTGAGCACAGTGCTGCAGACACCGTTTGTGTGCCATAAATAATTGGGGAAGGGGTTGAATTCACTGGAAGGAGCTCAGACTCCCTGCAAAGTGGTCAGATGCAAGCTAGGTCTGAGCCTCTACTCCTCCTCCCAAGCCCATGGCAGATGCTGCTATCAGATCACAGCATTCCCTCCCAGAGACCCCGGAAGAAACCTCAGAATCCTTTTCAACACTGCACCACAGGCAGCCAATACAAATTGACTGGAAAGATGAACCCCTTTTGCCATTTCTACTTCCTGGGCACTCGTTAACTGAGTCTCTGTAGCACTGGGACTTTACCACTATTATCATAACTGCCACACTCTGCTGTACAGAGCTGTTGACTTGTATGCCTTCAGTAAAACAGTGACTTTCAAACTTTTGATCATGAGAGCTCAATAATAACCCAAATCAGCACTTACCAAACTGAAGCTAAAGTTTCCCAAAATACTCACCAGATTAATGTGATGCACTCTGATATTTCCTATTATATTCTATCTAAAAACAGTGATTCAGACCCACAAAATTCATCTCATGGTGCACTATGGTTTACAACTATATGATAGATAGATAGATATAAAATGTTAGTTATATAAATGACGTTAAGATAACATTAGCAGCTGTAACTGATAAGCCCTGAAATAGCCTTCACTTCAATAGAAGTTCATTTCTTACTCACATAAAACCTAAACAAGTGTGGACTGGCAGGTGTCTTCCACGGGGCAGTCATTAGGGTGGGTTCCAAGCTGCTTCCATTTTGTGGTGTCTTCAACACATGACTTCTAGACTTCCCACATACAGGATCATAGCAATCCTGCCTGGGAAGTTTTTTTAATGGATCAGGTGTACAGGTGACACTCATTGCTTTCAACCTCATTCCGTTGGCTAATATTTAGTCACATGGCCTCCGTTTAACTGCAAGGGACCTGGGAAATGTAGTCTAGCCATGTGCCCAGGAAGAGATGAAACAGATCTGATGATCAGCTAGCAATCTCTGCCACAGACCTGCCATTTGAAAAACCCTCCAAGGGAAGGACCTAGCCTTATTCACCTTTATGTCTCTAGTGAGTAGGAAAATATTTGGCTCAGAGTAAGTGCATAGAAAAATGTATGATCAGAGAATGAATGGGGAACATGGCAGGTCCTGGCTAGAGTTCCAGAAGTGTTATGGTTTATGATTAGGCTTCGTGATTCTCTCCAAACTCACGCCTGCGCAAATCCACCCCCACACACACCCTGCCCAAAGCAGAGCTGAATCCAAAAATCTGGATTAGGGCAGGTGGGGAAGATACCAGAGAAACTGTGTTCCCTTCTGTTTGGGAGCTGCATAGCCACTTACTCTTCCCACAAACCACATGCCTGTTGAAAAGGAGCACATCAGAACAATTAAGAGCACACAGGCTTTCGAGGCACATTAATCCTGACCAGGCCTCTCTCTGGCTATAGAACTACAGCTGAGCACTCAGCATGCTGAGCATCTTCCATACATTATCTCATTGCATCCTCACAATAAGCCACTGAAGGGCACGGATTTCTCCCTCTGACCCTCCAATTCCCTGAGTGAGAATTAATGTCTTCTACCCCTGTGTTCCCAAAGTCATTTTTTCACGACCCCTTCCTATAATTCACTTATGGGAGAGCCAGTTGGCATGTGGAGGTGCATATCTGTTCATCTTGCCTCTCAAATTACACTTCAAGGACAGTGGAAATCGCATACACTTGAGAGTCCAAATACCTAGGTTCAAATGCCAAACCCAACTTAACAGTTTTGTGAGGTTGGCTAAGACGCTTACCTCGATATTTGAGCCTCGATTTCCTTATCTGACAAATGGGGTCAGAAGTCCAACCTCAAGGGGATGTTGGGACATATAAACCTAATACCTATAAAGAACTATGCCTGGCACATAGTAGGTTCTTTAAAAAGTAAGAATGTCCCTCCTCCATCTCTCCTTGAGGGCAGTGATAATGTTTTACTCCTGGGCACTAACACCATATCTTGCATATAATAAATATAAAACAAATGTAAGTTGAAATGCATTAAATGACAAGCTTTACTGTTGAAAAATAAAAATAAAACCACAAGCCCGGTCTTGGTCTTTAGACCGGGTTCGTTTTTATCTCCCCTCCCCCTTCCCACACACTTCTTTACTCTTCTCTCTTTGGGTAACGTGAACTTTTTTTTTTGTACTCAGAAATTTTAAATGGCTAACAGAGCACCTCAGGATTCTTTCCTCCGGCCATTATCCTTCTCTTTCAAGTTGTGCTCAGCAAGATTATTTGGATATTGGAGCTAAAAACGGTCAGATTACAAGTGGAGGTCCCTGAAATGTAACATTCCCCATTGCAGGATTCTGGAATTACACCAAGCATCAGGGAGGGGTTGCTCTTCCCCAAAGAGCTCACTGTTCTGAAAAAAGCCTTTGTTTTAAGGCTTTGCAAAACTGCCCTGTGGAATCTTCTCCAGTCCAGGTCCCCAGCACTAGCCTGAGACTGCTCACATCTAGAGTATCTATATGCTCCCTGTAAAAAAAGAACACTCAAGAGTCCTACCATCTTGAAAAAATTGCTGCTCTCTGAGTCTTGGTTTGTATCTCACAGCACAATGCTCATTGTTTTGGAACCACTTGTTCTGATTTCTCCAGCAAACCCTGCTGATGATAGCAGCTACTAGGTCTGTGGTGCTGTGTTAGGTGCTTTATGTCAATTATCTCCTCTAATTCTCACAAAAAACCCTGTGAGTCAGATATTACTGTTATCCCCATTTTGCAGAGAAGGAAACTGAGGCTCTGAAGGTCAAAGAACTTTGCCTAAGGTCACACAGCCAGCAAGCAGCAAAGCCCCATTTCAAACTCTAGTCTACCAGGTTCAAATCCCATTCCATTTGTTACTCCATACTGCCTCTTTAAAAGGCTATAAAAGAAGGTCCTTTCTGTACAGAAATACTTGGGAAAATAAACAGTTTGGACTGGTTGATCTTTAGGTCCCTTCCCCCTCTTAAAAAAAAATCTATGGTTCTATGAGAGAAGAAAAAAAAAAGGAAATGTAAGCAGGCCAAACATTATGAGGGTTGGCTTATCAGTATTTAATAACAGCTTTTGGATCAAAACTCTACAGAACCTTATTTATGGACAGACAGTGACTGTTACGCAGAACCTTTTTATACAACCTTTTCATCTGAGGATATTGTAGCCTTCTACTGCCTTTCTATTAGTGAGAGATGGGGTGTGAAATTTGCTGGCCCTGCCAACATTATCCCATTAAATTATCTGCCCTCTTTCAATGTAATTCACTCAGGGGCAACAGTTTGAGACTCAGGCCCTGTGGCTGTTCATGCCTGGGCGTTCTGAGCGGGGAGGTGTGAAGGAAAAAGTTCAGGTGGTGGTAGCATCCCAATGACATAACATCAATCCACGTTTCACTGCCTTACCAAAATAAAGTGGATGCCACAATTATCCCATTCCTAAACAAACTGAAAACCCCAACCGAGCTTACTGCAACAAAGAGAGAGCCTTTTTACTGCTGTTTATTTTTATTTTGTATTCGTTAGCTTTTTAGATATTCCTGGCATGCAAGTCAGGCTCCGTGTAACAAGCAGCTGCATTTAGTTAAGGACCTCGAAGAGTTCCCCCAACCCAAAGCCCCCACCCCATCATCCCCCCCTTCAACTCCAGAGAACTTTCTCAGAATCATAGAAGACTATTCCTTTCTGTCTGTCTACAGAACAGACTCTCCTGACACACCTTGGGGACTAGGTAAGGCCAAGCTGAGGCTCTTCTGTTTGAGAAAGAGTCCTCGGAGACTTGAGTGTTTCCCAGATGGGGCTGGATTTGCGAGGGTCTGATCCACATCAGGAACTTGGAGTTGGCAAGCCAGCTCTCCCAGTAGAGAACACTAATAAATCACCCCTTTTCAGCCTACACCCCAAGTTGTACACCAAGATACAAATACAGAGGCATTTCATCAAAATACATCTCATCGCTGGTTGGAAGGAATTGCCAGACACACTCCTCAAACCGCATCCAAGGTGCAGTTCATTGCAACAATATAATTCCTCCTGATCAGAAGTGCAGACTATAGAGGCCATTCCGGTCTGTCTCTGAGTTACAGCAGGTCTTGCTCAGGCAACTCCAGCAGAGGAAGGAAAACTGAAATTGGCTGTCTCCAGTCATTTATTATAACCCCTAGATATGGTTAAGAGAACATCCCTTTGCTGCTCTTAGAAAACCTGGGGAAAAGGGGCCTTTGGCTCCTACATAACATAAAAATAGTGTAAATTTTAAGACTTAAACCAGGAGAGACTGTCTAGGGCAGCACTTAGATAAGAGCATGAACTCTTAGCCTCTGTAAGGCCAGCAATGCCACTTCCTAGCCATGTGACCTTGAGAAAGTAATTTAACCTCCCTGTGCCTAAATCAACATGAGCTACTTATGCCACCTCCCTCATAGGGTTGTTGTGAGGATTCAGTGAGTTAATACTTGCAAAATGCTTAGAACGGTGACTGGCCTATTGTAAGGATTATGCAAGTGTCTGTTAAATAAATTGTGCAAACACCAGCATCTCAGAATGCTTGGGTTCAGGGAAATACATTCCTGGTAGAGGTCAAAGGATTTGACACCATTCTTCAGCTTCTCTCAGGCCCAATAACAGCCGGCCTGGTGGGAGAGAAAGCAGAAAGTGAGGAGAGATAGAGGCCCCATGGATCGTGCAGATCTGGGCTAAGGCCCAGGACCCCCCCACCAACCCTCAACCTTTTGCAACCTACCCAGGAAGGCAACTCATTGCCCCAAGCACAAAACACTCCAAATCAATGGTTCCTATTTTGGGGGGATTGCAGTTTCCTTAAAAAATCAGATTATAGCTAGAAACGTACAACCACAAAAATGCACATTAAATTTTGTGTATTATTTCTGGGGGGTTTCCTAGCCTTAATTTCAGGTACCCCAAGTTAAGACCCTCTAGGCTGGGTGCCCTTCTCCGGTACTTGCCATACATGGTTTCATTGAGATCTCATAACACTCAGGTAAGGCTGAGAAAAACTAATCACCATACCCAGTATGTGGCAGAGAAAAGATTCAAACCCATGTCTGTTAACTCCAACACCTGTGCTCATAACCATTAAGCTCTACTGTTCAGTTCTACTATACTCCCTTCATACTAGAAGATGAGACAAGAAAAGGAAAAATCCTTGAAAGTACGCCATGTTGAGTTTTTAACTAGGAAAAGCAAATAACACAACAATTTTACATACAACCAGAAAAGTTATTCTCCATTCATTCAACAAAAATCTATGGCCCACTTACTATATACGTGTATAAACATATGCCATTTATATAGATATATATGTACATTTTATATATATATATAGTCTACAGAGCATTCCTTTCTCCATAGGATGCTGGGTACAATTTTCATAAATACTTGAAATGGGGTATGTGGTACCACCAAACCACAGCCAAATTGAACACTAATGAATGCAAGTAACACACCATTTAGAAACTTTCAAGTCTCATTTGAGGCCTATGCTCACTGTGCAGGAGATGGAGAGAGGAAAATACAGACCAAAGTTAAGTTTGTAAAAGGACTCCTAACTAAATCCCAGAAAGATAATCCCAGGTATCAGAATAGCAATACAGCCATCAGGTATACTGAATCAATATTAAAAATTAAATATTCCCAACACACTGCCAGAGGCAGTTGGACCACACCCCTTGTCAATTAGGCCTCTGTGTGGCTCCCCCAGGTAGGATTTTCAGGTGTCTTTAATAAAGATGCAGCTGGATGACTTGGTCTCCAGTGTTTTCACCAGGAAAGCTAACAGTCCTGTTGCCCTCAAGAGATTCTGATTCTAGAAGCCGACAGGACAGGCACCTATTAAAACATCATTGGAAAGTTTACAAAATGACAGCAAACAGTAGCAGGCCACCCCCCTCTGACTCCAAGCAGCCAAACCACAGAATCTACAGGATCCTGAGAGGCCTAGGTGGGTTCTAAAGGCCCTGGGCTCTGGGTACAGTTATCACGGCTTCAGCTTCTTAGAGAGGTTTAGCTCCGGTTGGTAAGAGGAAGATGGGGAGAAAACAAAGAACAGACCAGAAAAAGCAAATGTAAAGGTTTGCTCCTCCTGGCTAACAAAACAGAGAAATGATGGGAGAAATGCTGAGCACTTTTAAAATAAATAAATAAATGAAACACATCTCCCCTTAGGCTGATTTCCTGAGCCTCTGGCTGAGTTAAGAATCTTGGATCAGACAAGAAGGTAAATCTGAGTTCCACTAGAAGACTTCTCCCCAGAGAAAATATCAAGCATTCACAGAAATAGATAGGGATTTATTAGACAATAAATAAGACAGTAAAAACTGATTTTAGCTCAATATTGAAGAGCTCAAAATAGGCAATACTCTTTCTTTAAAAAAAAAATTTCACGGGAGAAAAAGAAACAATTTTAATTCATACGCATGGAGGTCCCACAGAAATGGGACCTAAGAAGTGGCCAAAGCTGGCAGCTTTTATACTTTTTAGACAAAGAAACAATAAATTTGTGAGGATTTTTTTTAAGTTTGTTTAAGCCTGTAGACAAACAAGACAGAATTTGGGTGACTGCTGATAACAAAATTGTCTTACACTCAGCAAAATCATTGCCTGTACATTTATTTAAAGGCAGATAACCAAGGAAAGGTGGACTGTACCCTCCCTACCCCCTTCCCCACCTTCCCCATAATCTAAAAGCAACCACCGTTGAAAGCTTACATAGAAGTGGAGTGAACAGAGGATATAACCGAAGTAATCAAGGCCCCACGCTAGGAGCCTTCCTTGCCTTAGCTAGAATCACCCTGGTTATCTCCACCTCAATTCACCGGGCAACCTGACATCAGAAGGATGTTTACAATGTTTTAGGCAGCATGGCCCCTTCTTTACTTTTCACCCAGGTGTGTGGCATGGAACCAGATGTTTGGCATCAACGAAGCAAACATCCATGTGACCAAGCTGTTTACATTTCATTAGGATTTTTCATCAAGAAGGTGCACTCCCTGCTGATGTACATCTTAATTACAATTAGGAGCTGTATTTACCCCGAGGAGCCTCCAGATTGGCCCAACCACACTACAGGATCAATTTCAGAATCATCCTCGGAAAATGTGGTTCCCACTTCCCCAAAGTCATCTCTAAGAAATCAAAATTCACCCACAACCTCCTTCCAGAGTGTGTTTTCTACTACAAAAAATATTAGCTAGATTTTAGTCTAAATTAATTCTGCATAGTCCATGTAGCGAATAGATCTTTTCCCCTCAACTGCTAAATAGCCCAGAGCCTTTTTTTCCTAAAGCACAGCGTTAACTTAAAAATGAAAGATGCATGATAAAAGAGCATGGGTTGGAGCTGCGAGTGGGGGAGGGAAGAATCCAGGGGCTCCAGCACCCCCTCAAGCGATGCATGTTAAAAGTGAGGCCCAAGACCCTGGAGACTTTAATCAACTTTCCCCCTCCAACCTCCAAAGAATGAATCGGCTGTCTCCACCGGCGCAGCCGGGCTCTTCCCTCTCATTGTGTACCGGCTTAGACGCAGCAAGGATCCCAGCTTCCCGCAGCGAGCTAAGAAGCTCTGGCTTTCGGTGAAGTCTTTCTCTAACTGTTGCGATTGTCTTTGGAGATTACCAAAATCAAGTATGCATTAGCTGTCTTTTCCCCCCTTGTTTGTAACACACACACACACGCGCACTCTGGAGCAGCAGGCCTCCTCTGACAGCACATTTTGCACAAAGTGGCGGCGGCGGCAGCGCACACGTTGTGGCCTCCATCGTGACCCTCCAGAAGGCCGGCGAGCCGGGGACGGTGGAGATGCGAGGCCGCCCGAGCCCCAGGAGGACAGGGCTTTTGTTTGGGTCGGTCTGCGGACAGCCTGGGCTCTCGCAGGCACCCCTGAAAATACAAACTTCCTTCTGGACCACGCTCTCCAAGGCGTCTGCGATTTGGGAGCAGGACGGACTTGCCTGAACACCGGTTGGAGTGCGTTAGGGGTCCGGCGAGAGATGGGGGGGAAGAAAAGCATCCCATCGCCCCACGACCCCCAACCCCTCCACGCTTCCTGTCAGCGCTGACAACTGCGGCTGGGCGCCGAGGAAGGAGTCCCCGGGCGCACCCCCGGCCCACAGCGGGGCTCCCGGGTGAACCCCCTCGCCTGCCTCACCGGCGCCTGGAGTCGCGCTGGCAAGACCCCCGACGAGGCGGGCGCGACGCTTCCTGTCTGCCAGCGCCGGGTGGGCCGGCGGGAGGGGGGCCGGGGCCGGGCGGGCCCGCGAGCCGGCCGATGCTCCTCTTACCTTGGGCAGCGGCCCCACGCGCCGCCAGCAGCAGAGCGGCCAGAAGCGCCAGGAGCAGCGGGCGCGCCCCGCGGCGGCGCGGCCGGTGCATTCCTCCTCTCGCGGCGGCGGCGGCGGCGGCGGCGACGGCGGCGGAGGCTCCCAGGCCGCGCGCAGAACATCCACGGGCTCTGCCCGGGGTCCCGGCCACCTCGTCCCGGCCGCTCTCCCCACAGGATGCCGGGGGCGTCTGAGAAGTTCTTTGTTCCCTCTAACCTGCTCCTTCGCCTCCGCCCGGCCGCTCAGGACCCCGTAAACGCGGTCCCTCCCCAGCCCTCTGGCTGCAGCCTCGCCGCGTCCGGACGGTCAGTTCAGTCCCGGGCTGTCGGGGTCGCACTCGCGGACTGCGAGTCTCGCCGGCTCGGGCTCTGAGAAGAGCGCGCCCTGCGTCCGGCGGCTGCCGTCCCGGGGCTCCCTCCGTGGCGGCCGCGGCGGCTCCTCCTGCTCTGCGCGCTCGCTCTCTTGCTCTCAGCCTCCCTCAACTTGTCACTTTCCACCAACTCTCCAGCCCAGCGGCCGGGCCCCGACCAATGGCAGAGGCGAGCCCAGGCCGGCGACCCAGCGCCCTCTGCTGCTGCCTCTCAACACCCGCACCCTCCCAGACGTCCCCAAAGTCGTTGCTCCCGCGCCTCCCCTGCCCCATGACAGCTCAAACCTGTAGCGGGACTTGAGCCCAGCGGGCCCTTGGGGCCATTTGACAGAAAGGGAAACCGAGGCTCAGGGACACTTGTCGGGCTTCGCAAACCGGTTCGTGGCTGAATGACTTAGGAGACCCAGATTCTAGCGGCCTCAGCTCTACCACTGTTAGCTGTGTGACCCCGGGTAATAGAACGTTTAGTGATATCATGCAATTTCCCTTCTGAGTTTCTCTTTGACCCAAGTGATTTATGTTTTCCCATTTTGTCTTCAATTTCTAGTTTCACTGTGTCGAATCAATGTCATCTGTACTGTTTCTTTATGGAGATGTATTGAGGATTTCTCTGTGGTCAGTTTTTGTCAATGTCCCCTTGGTCTCGTGAAAGGTGTTTTTCTGTCTTCAGAATGTGGAGATAGGTGACTCTCTCAATTTGACCTTTATATTATGTTTCTTAGGCCTTCTGTGTCTTTGCATATTTTTTCGTCCAGTTGCTCGGCCAAAGGGGTCATTAAAGTCTCCTACTAACAGTATGTTTTTGTCCATTTCTCCTGGTTAAGCGTTATGAATTTTGTGATACATAAAGACTCATGACCTTGTAGAGAGGACCTTTGATCATGTGGAATGGTGAGCACCTGCTGGGTTCCAGGCCCTGCTTTAGGCTATGAGGATGCAAGAGCAAAAAAGAGACACCAGTCAGTCTTGGCCTAGAGGAACACTGAGAAGCCCACAGTATAGATAATCATTTCTTGGATACCTCCTGTTTGCCTAGTGCTTTGTGTGCATTTAGCTCTGGAATCTTCCACTGGCAGTTAAAAAAAAAGTCATTACAAATTTTTACATCTTTTGCACTTTTACATAGATTATCCTCATAATACAGTTTTGGAGATTGAAATGCAAAAAAGAGTAAGTGACTTGCCCACAGTCACACAGACAATGGATGGCCAAGCCAAGACTCTGTCTCTTTGCCATGATGGGCCTAAAATTTCTTGGCCAGAGCCTAGCATATAACAAGCACTCGATGAGTGGCAGTGGTTATTATTGCTGCAGCAATAGCCTCTAAGAACCTAGCTTTAGGATTTTATAATGAGCAGTCACCTCATTGAAGGCAAGGACTTTGTAGCCCAGATTCTGTCCCAGCAGGTACTAGACTCTAGGCTCGCGGCCCTCTGCCTTCAGGCAGGTGAATGACTAACCCATGTGGGACAAACAGTCACTTATTCTTCTCAGGACTTCAGGGCAGGAGTGTCCCCAGCTGCCTTGATAGCTTTTCCCCTTTCTATCACTCTGACCTGAGGTCAAGGAATGATGGACAGAGAGGCCTTGGGTCAACCAGCTAATCGTCCAAATAGGTCTGTCCTCAAGTTTCTCTGCCTGAGACCCATTCAATCCTGTCTCAATTATCTCCTGTCACTTGCCTGAGGAACTTACTGCACAAGGTTCTCTTGTTAGAAAACTGTCTTTGATGGTCGGCCTCAATACACCATGGTCCAGAAATCAGAGGAATCTCAGGACACTGCACATTGCTGAACAGTCTTCCATCGTCTACAGAACAACACTTAGTTGACAGACAAGGAGACTTTTCTGTTCTACCCACCCTGCCCCCAAACCCCACCCCATAACGGCTTGGCCCAGGTATCTTAGGTAACAGACGGCTGCCAGTGCTGAGTATACAGAACTTAATGGCACTTTTATCAGTACTTAAACCTTCCAGGAACTTAATCACAGAATCATAGACGTGAGGAATGTGACAGCTGGAAAGGGCCCTGGAAATTACCCCCCTTAACATTTTATAGAGGAGAAACATGGGAGTCAGAGAGGTGAAACTTCCTGGCCCAAGGTCCCACAACTGGTCAGAGCCAAAAGTGGAACCTGCATCAACCAGTCCAGACCCAGGTAAGCACTCCCTCAGTCATCCCAGATCCCTGGAAGTTTAGCTATAACATACTAGCTCCCAAAGGATAGTCTAGAAAAAGGCTCTTCCTGTTTAAAAAAAAGACAAAGGAAATATTTATGCAAGTTCAGTACATGCCAGTGCTGATGAGTACAGGCTGCCTGGGTGCATGCTCCAGCTTTTCTTGTCTCTGCTGAGTGACCGTGGACAAATATCTTAGTCCCTCTCTGCTTCAGGCTCTCATCTTCAAAGTGGTGATGATAATAATAGTACCTATTCCATACGGCTATGAATGTTAAATTAGTTAACTCACATCAAGTGCTTTTATGAGAATCTGGCACAGAGTAGGCACTTAAAAATGTTATGGATATAATAACACTATTATTATTATTATTATTTACATACACAAGCTTACTTAGGCCATCAGAATTCCCATGAGGTCGGTGTCATCTTTATATTTCACAGACGAAGAAATTAATCTAAAATGAGGTTAAGAAACTTGCCCCAAAGTTGCTTAACCTCTTTCATTAGTTAAAAGAAAATACAAATATATACTTCACAGAATGGGAAATTTTAATTAAATAAAAAATGTGACATGCTTAGCACAGGGCCTGATACTGAGCTTCTGCTTAATAAATGTTTTTATCACTCTCAAAAAAAAAAGGAAACAAACTTGCTCAAAGCCATAAAATTAAGGCAAAAAGGTAGGACTCAAGCCTAAGTCAAATCTCTCTACATTATACCCAAGTGATGGGATGTGTGAAAAGATATAAGCAATAGAAATGTTCCTCTTGCAGGCCTTCTGTGGACCTTCCCTCTTCCTTAACCACTCCAGTAATTGACACAAATGGATCAGATAATCCAGGAGGAGCCACTCTCTTCAGAGTCCTGGCTCCAGCTATGAGGTACCAGCTGAGGTTCCTGCTGCTGAAGGAGGCCACCATCCACCATGGCCTCTCCCACAAGCACACACTCATGGCTCTGTTTGTTATCACTGTGGACACTTAGAAGGCACAACTATGGGTAAGTCATAGTGGGAAGGTGGAAAAGGAGCAGGATAGTGGCAGATCAATGGGGTCAAGTGCCAAGGAGAACTTAAAAGAAACTACCTTACATTTCAGAAAGTTGTTGGAGAGAGAGATTCATTTGGGGCATTTGCTTGGTATACCCAACAAATATAGCCATCAATTTTTCATCTTGGAGAAACCAAGTAGCGTGATGTTTACAAGTGAGGACTCAGGAGCCAGATTACATGGATTCAAATCCTGGCTTTGCACTTAATAGCTGCGAGAGCTTAAATCTCTGTAAAGAAGCATAGTAGTAATACTTAGCATTTTACTTTGCTCTGAAGATTAAATTAGTTAACACTTGTATGAGCTATTATAATTAGTGATTAAGATCAGGGGCCCTAGTGTTAGTTAGATGAGTATAGACCTGGCTGGATGACCTGAACAAACAATTTTACTTCTTTATGATGTAATTTTCTCATCTGAAAAAAAAGATAATAATAGACCCAATCCTAAAAAGTTATTTTGATTATAAAATAATATACTATATACCCTGAATATTAAGGTCTCAACACAGTGTTTAGCATGGTGCCTATTCAATGAATTGTTTATTATTTTTTTCTCCAAACTTCTACCTTATGGGGTGGGAGAGGGGCATTAATTTGGTGATCATACAGCCTGGATTTCCAGCACAATCTTGATTTCATATATTTTTATCCATTAGCTTCACAGGTCCATTTGTATAGGGGTAAAAAAGATGATAAAAAGACAGATGTGCTTCCCTGTTACACCCCAATGTTGTGCTCTTCTTGTCCATGCTATACCTTTGAGATACCGTGTGTGTGTGTGTGTGTGTGTGTGTGTCTAACATCTCCTCAACCTAGTATCACCATTAGAATTTCATTAACAAGAAATTCAAGAACAGTAAAGTATTGTTAGTAACTAATACCAAGATGTTACAGCCTATAAAATCTTCTGAAAGAAAACAGGAGAAAATCTTAGCAGTCTTGGGTTTGGTGAAGATTTATTATAGAAGACACAAAAGCCATGAACTGTAAAAGAAAATATTGATAGGTTGTACTTCTTCAAAATTAAAAGCTATTGCTTTTTGAAAGGCATTGTTATGAAAATAAAAAGGTAAGCCACAGCCTAGGGTAAAATATTAGCAAAGCATATGTCTGACTAGGGACTTGCATCTGGAACATACAAAGCACTCTTACAACTCATTGATAAGAAGAGAAACAACCTAATTCTAAAAATGGGCAAAGTATTTGAACAAAAACCACCAAAGAAGATATACAGATGGCAAAGAAACACATGAAAAGATATTCAGCATCATTAATAATCAAGGAAATGCCATGTAAAACCATGTTGAGATACTGCTACATACCTACTAGAGTGGCTAAAGGTAAAAAGATGAACCATATCAAGTGTTGGCAAGGATGTAGAGCAACTAAAACTTTCATACATTGCTGATGGGAATGTAAAATGGTACAATCACTTTGGAAAACACTTTTGCAGTTAAGAGCTAAATGTACATCTACCATTTGATCCAGGCGTTCCACTTCTAGGTATTTACCCAAGACAAATGAAAACATATTTCCAAAGACTTTGGCATGAAAATTTATAGCAGCTTTATTTGTAATTGCCAAAAATTGGAAACAACCCAAATGTCCATCAACTGGTGAAAGGACAAACTCTAGTGTCCATACAATGAAATACTACTCATCAGTAAAAAGGAATGAATTATTAATACATATAATGACATGGATGAATATAAAAATAATTATGCTGAGTGAAAGAAGCTAGATTTTTAAAAATAATATATACTACATGATTCAATTTATATACAATTCTAGAAAATGCAAACTAATCTACCTGGGGACAGAGAATTGGAAGGATGGATGACAAACAGGCATAACAACACTTTTGGGAGTTATGGATATGTTTATTATCTTGTTTGTGGTTATGGTTTTATAGATGTATACATATGTCAAAACTCATTGCAGCAGGGCTTCCCTGGTGGCACGGTGGTTGAGAGTCCGCCTATCGATGCAGGGGACACAGGTTCATGCCCCGGTCCGGGAAGATCCCACGTACCACATGCCTCGGAGCAGCTAGGCCCGTGCCATGGCCATCATTGCAGCAGGGCTTCCCTGGTGGCACGGTGGTTGAGAGTCCGCCTATCGATGCAGGGGACACAGGTTCATGCCCCGGTCCGGGAAGATCCCACGTACCACATGCCTCGGAGCAGCTAGGCCCGTGAGCCATGGCCACTGAGCCTGTGCGTCTGGAGCCTGTGCTCCGCAATGGGAGAGGCCACAACAGTGAGAGGTCCATGTATCGCAAAAAAAAAAACACTCATTGCAGCAGTCTAGATCCAATCATGTGATAGAAACCACACCATAGACTAAGCAGGAGAAGTTTAATTCTAATTATTTCTACTAATTAATAACCGTGATAAAAGAGTAACTATAAGATATAAGGAAACTAGATATGTTACAAACTTAAAAGAGGTTCAGACCTCATTGGAGAAGGTATGGTTCAGCCCACCAGGTAGCAGTGATGTTCACCGACTCGTCCAGACTATAGCAAGCAATAGGCCCCCTTCTTGAGAGCAACTAATGGCATGAGTGTGCAGTGGGAGTCTGAGTGCTGGTGTGGGCAGGAGGCTTTCAGAACATGTGACCAGTGAGGGGTTTTCAGAGGGAGCTGCAGCTCTGTGTGTACCCCTCTACCGCTTGGAGCCACAGGTGGGCTGTGGGGACTTACAAAAGGAACATCTGCTCAGTGTGTGACCATCTTAGCCACAGGTGACTGCATACAAGCTACACAGGGGCTTTGGTTTCCATGCTGAGAAGGCTATGAGAAAGATTATCACCAGGCCAAGGCTAGAAGGTGGCAGAGAGATGGAGTTCTGGGCCTGTGCTGGGGCAGCCACCACCTGTGTTCTCACACCCACACCACTTGGCCCATGCTGGGAACTGCAAGAAGCCTCTTCCTCCTGCAATGTCCCTCCAGACCTGGCTATGGAAAAAGCTCACTTTAAAGGACAAACACTTAAAGAAATTCCATTATTTAGTATATAGCATATGTTGAAGGGTGCACTCAGAACTGAGAACAATAAATTGATAACTGACATGCTCATCAAATTGTACACTTTAACAGTTCATGCAACTCAATATCAAAAAGCCAAACAACACAATCAAAAAGTGGGCAGAAGACCTAAATAGACATTTCTCCAAGGAAGATATACAGATGGCCAACAGACACATGAACATGCTCCAACATCACTAATTACTAGAGAAATGCAAATCAAAACAAGAATGAGATATCACCTCACACCAGTAAGAATGGCCA
The DNA here is from genome assembly GCF_000442215.2 of Lipotes vexillifer. NCBI lineage: Eukaryota > Metazoa > Chordata > Mammalia > Artiodactyla > Lipotidae > Lipotes > Lipotes vexillifer. The sequence continues at coordinate 3,339,236 of NW_006791298.1, read as the reverse complement.
TCATCAAAAAGCCTATAGGGGCTTCCCTGGTGGCTCAGTGGTTAAGAATCCGCCTGCCAATGCAGGGGACACGGATTCTAGCCCTGGTCCGGGAAGATCCCACATGCCGCGGAGCAATTAAGCCTGTGCACCACAAATACTGAGCCTGCACTCTAGAGCCCGCAAGCTACACCTACTGAGCCTGTGCTCTAGAGCCCACGAGCCACAATTACTGAGCCCGCACGCCTAGATCCCATGCTCCGCAACAAGAGAAGCCACCGCAATGAGAAGCCTGAGCACTGCAATGAAGAGTAGCCCCCGCTCACTGCAACTAGAGAAAGCCCACACGCAGCAACGAAGACCCAACAAAGCCAAAAATAAATAAATTTTTTTTTTAAAAAGTCTATAAATAATCAAATGCTGGAGAGGATATGGAGAAATGAGAACCCTTCTATACTGCTGGTGGGAATGTAAATTGGTGCAGCCACTATGGAAAACAGTCTGGAGGTTCCTTAAAAAACTAAAAATAGAGTTACCATATGATCCAGCAATCTCACTCCTAGGAATATACAAAAACTCTAATTCAGAAAGATATATGCACCCCATTGTTCATAGCAGCACTATTTATATTAGGCAAGACACGGAAGCAACCTAAGTGTACATCAACAGATGAATGGATAAAGAAGATGTGGCATACATGTACAGTGGAATACTACACAGCCATAAAAAAGAAAGAAGTATTGCCATTTGCAGCAACATGGATGGACCTACAGATTATTATACTAGGTGAAGTAAGTCCGAGAAAGATAAATATTATATGATATTACTTATATGTGGAATCTAAAGAATAATGCAAATCAACTTATTTACCAAATAGAAACAGACTCACAGCATAGAAAACAAACTTATGGTTACAAAAGGGGGAATGAGGGAGGGATAAATTAGGAGTATGAGATTAATAGATATACACCACTATATATAAAACAGATAAACAACTAGGATTTACTGTATAGCACATGGAACTATATTCAGTATCTTGTAATAACCAATAATGGAAAAGAATCTGATGTGGTACACCTAAAACTAACATAATATTGTAAATCAACTACAATTTAATAAATTAAAATTTTTAAAAAATGTACACTTTAAATATATTCAATTTAAAGTATGTATGTCAGTTACACCTCAATAAACTTTCAAAGTAAATAATACATGCTGACAGCCAAAGAATACCATTTGGAGAAAGGTTCTAAACATAAGAGAGAAAAATAAATAAGAAAAAATACCTTGGAAGAAATAGACTATTTAGATAGAAGAAAACTTATACACACACACACATACACACACACACACATTCTGTCATTCACACATTCAGAAGGATAAGTGAAGAGATTGTTCTTATAGAATAAGAACAGTTTGCAGGGGATGAGGAGGGGGAGGAAGATGTAGTGAACAATAGTCCTGGAAATTAAAAATAATTATTATGTCTGAAATAAAAAGAAAAGCTTTGGAGAAATGCTTTCAAAATTCTGAAGGAGGGCTTCCCTGGTGGCGCAGTGGTTGAGAGTCTGCCTGCCGATGCAGGGGACACGGGTTCATGCCCCGGTCCAGGAGGATCCCACATGCCACGGAGTGGCTGGGCCCGTGAGCCATGGCCACTGAGCCTGTGCGTCCAGAGCCTGTGCTCCGCAACGGGAGAGGCCACAGCAGTGAGAGGCCCGCGTACCACACACACACACAAAAAAAAAAATTCTGAAGGAAAATTATTTTTTACTTAGAATTCTATACTCAGCTAAACTATCATTTGAAGTGAGAGAAGAACATCTGCTGACATGCAAATCCTTAGAAGTGTCTTCCGTGTACCCTGTGTTAGTTTCTTATGGCCTCTGTAACAAATTACCACAAACTTGGTGATTTAAAACAATACCAATCTACTCTCTTAGTTTGGTAAGCCCGAAGTCCAAAATCAGTTTTACAGGGCTAAAGTCAAGGTATCAACAGGGCTGGTTCTTTCTGGAGGCTCTAGGGGAGAATATGGTTTTTCCAACTTCTAGAGCTGCATTCCTTGGCTCATGGCCCCTTCCTCCATCTTCAAAGCCAGCAGTGTAGCATCTTCAAATCTCTCTCCACTTCATCTTCATATCTTCTCTCTTATAAGGACCTTTGTGATTACACAGGACCCACTTGGATAATCCAGGACAATCTCCTCATCACAAAATTCTTAAATTACTCACATCTGCAAAGTCTCTTTTGCTATGTAAAGATACGAATTCACAGGTTCTGGGGATTAGGATATGGGGTCTTTGGGAAGCCATTACTCAGCCTACCACATACCCTCTCCAAGGACACTATCAGAGAATATATGGCAGCTATTCAGAAAGTAAGCCAAAAAAAAAAAAAAAGAAAGAAAGAAAGAAAAACATGGACACTTGGAATCTAGGAAAAAGGGGAGAGGAATTCTCAGGATGTTAATGAAAGCGTGTTCCAGGAGCAAAACTGAACAATTAAACAGAGAGAATTAGCCAAGATTGGAACAGGTCTGAAGACACTAGGAGAAAAATCACCATCTGATAGAATCTCAGGTGGATTTAGGTCTAAGAAAAACTTTTGCTTTTGAGGAAAAGTTTTGGGATGAATTGATGAGAAGCATATAGAAAACCAAACAAACAAATACAAACAATGATTAACTCCATGAAATACAAAAAAAGTTGTACAAAAAAGGAAAAATAAACATAGTATATTACATGGTTTAGCTGTAGCTAGAGATTACACAGACATAATTCCACAAACACTGAATCTAACCAAAATTACAATCAATTATGAGAGAGTGGGAGGATGGGAAGTATAGAGTTGGGGGGGGCGGTGATTATGAAAGAGAGCTCATATTTCATAGTGGAATTTAATAGATAACGACTAACCACAAGGTCCTACTGTATAGCACAGAAAACTATATCCAATATCTTATGATAACCATAATAGAAAAGAATATCTTAAAAAACAAACAGCCCAATAAAAAATGGGCAGAAGACTGAAATAGACAGTTCTCCAAAGAAGACATACAGATGACCAAGAGGCACATGAAAAGCTGCTCGACATCACTAATCATTAGAGAAATGCAAATCAAAACTACAATGAGTTATCACCTCACACCAGTCAGAAATGGCCATCATCAAAAAATCTACAAACAATAAGTGCTGGAGAGGGTGTGGAGAAAAGGGAACCCTCTTGCTCTGTTGGTGGGAATGTAAATTGATACAGCCACTATGGAGAACAGTTTGAAGGTTCCTTAAAAAACTAGAACTACTATATGATCCTGCAATCCCACTAGTGGGCATATACCCAGAGAAAACCATAATTCAAAAAGACACATGCACCCCAGTGTTCATTGCACCACTATTTACTATAGCCAGGACATGGAAGCAACTTAAATGTCCATCAACAGATGAATGGATAAAGAAGATGTGGTACATATATGCAATGGAATATTACTCAGCCATAAAAAGGAACAAAATTGGGTCATTTGTAGAGGCGTGGATGGACCTAGAGTCTGTCATACAGAGTGAAGTAAGTCAGAAAAAGAAAAACAAATATCATATATTAACTCATGTATGTGGAATCTAGAAAAATGGTACAGATGAACCTATTTGCAGGGCAGGAATAGAGACACAGACATGGAGATCAGATGTGTGAACACAGGGGTGGGAAGGGGGAGTGGGATGAATTGGGAGATTGGGATTGACATATATACACTACTGTGTGTAAAAGAGATAGCTAGTGGGAACATGCTGTGTAGTGCAAGAAGCTCAGCTCGGTGCTCTGTGATGACGTAGATGGGTGGGATGGGGTGGGCGGTAGGAGAGAGGTCCAAGAGGGAGGGGATATATGTATACATATAGCTGATTCACTTCATTGTACAGCAGAAACTAACACAACATTGTAAAACAACTACACCCCAATAAGAAAAAAGAATGTGTTTGTGTGTGTGTATATATATGTGTGAGTGTATATATATGTATATATGTATATGTAAAACTGAATCACTTTGCTGCACAGCAGAAATTAACACAACTTTGTAAATCAACTATACTTCAATTAAAAAATAAAAAATAAATAGATAATGACTAAAACTGAAATATAAAGATGCAGCTCTATGTTATGTAAGATCATGAAGAGAAATACTGACAGAAAGGATTGAAAGAATTGAAATCAAGAAGTAGGTGTGGGAAAGCGGGGTGGATGACGGGAGGACACCAGAATCAATGAGACGCTCAGTAGTGGCCCTCTTCTGCAAGGCCAGAGCAGATGTTAAGAGATGCTGTTAGAAAATGGATCGTTGATGGTAATAGGGATGATAATATCCCAAAATAAAGGCCAGGTGGAAGTGCTTAACCAAAGACACAACATGAACACAATTATTGTGATGAGTAGTGAGGCTGGAGGGGCAGCCAGGGAAGCCTGGCTCACAGAGTTATGGAGATGTTTAAAAGAACACAGCATCACTAGGAGCAAATTATGTGGGCAGGCAACAAGGGCATTCTTCAAACCACTCAGCCAAAATTAATCAAGGATGGCTGAACAGGAGGTGGAAGGCAGCTTCCCCAGCAAAAAAAAAATCATGGTACTTTACTAGGTTCCAGGCCAGGACCAGTTTTCTGACCAGAACTCAGTTGACTAAAGGAGAGGCAGATCCTCAGGAAGAAAGTCCCTACAACAGTACAGCAATTATAAAAGAAAGAGCTCTTGCCCAAGTAGGGTACAAGTGGCCCTGCTGCTTGGGCTCATATGACTCAGTAGATCCTGTATTATTTGAAAGTATCTGTAGTGGGAAAAATTGTATGGAATTAATAGCAACCTTCAGTAGAAGAATCACAGGATAGACTTCTAGGGTTCTGTGTGGCCCTGCTGTGTGTAGAAAAGTGTTACACACTATTCAAAAAACAGCATCCTTATGATAATCTCTAGGTCCACCCATGTTGCTGTAAATGGTATTATTTCATTCTTTTTTATGGCTGAGTAATATTCCATTGTATGTACCACATCTTCTTTATTCATTCCTCTATCTATGGACATTTAGTTTGCTTCCCTGTCTTGACTATTAGATTATCATACTAAGTAAAGTAAGTCAGACAAAGAAAGACAAATATCATATGATATCACTTATATGTGAAATCTTTTTTAAATGATACAGATGAATTATTTATAAAACAGAAACAGACTCACAGACTTTGAAAACAAACTTACAGTTACAAAAGGAGAAAGGTGTGGGGGAGGGATAAATTAGGAGTTTGAGATTAACATATACATACTACAATATATAAAGTAGATAATCAACAAGGACCTACTGTATAGCACAGGGAACTCTACTCAATATTCTGTAATAACCTATATGGGAAAAGAATCTGAACAAAATGGATATATGTGTATGTATAACTGAATCACTTTGCTGTACACCTGAAACTAGCACAATATTATAAATCAACTATTCTCCAATATAAAATAAAAATTAAATTTAAATAAACAGCATCCTTTTCCTGATGATCAGGGCCAATTACTTCTGCCAGGATGATAACTCCTTTACTTGCCTACTGACCCTTTGGTATGAGGAACCCAAAGTAACTGGACAGTAGCTTAAAATTTAATGGGACTCTTATTGTGAGCTTAGTGGAAGAGTTCCTTCTACGGGGGCAAAGTCCAAGGTTATGAGGAAGGGAAACACAAATTTCATATTTGCAATATTCAAGAGATACACACAGTTGAAATATAAAAATACAGGTTGAAAACAAAAGCATAAAAAAAGGTACACCACACCAATAGTAATTATAAGAAAATTGGTGTGGCTTTAATATCGTCAGACAAAATAGTCTTCAAAACAAAGAGTATTGCTAGAGATAAAACGGGATGTTTCATAATGCTAAGAATCAATTCATCAAGAACACATAAAAATTCTAAATTTTTTTGTGTTTATGCATATATGCTTCTAAATGTGTATGCTCCTAATAATAGAGCTTAAAAGTATGTGGGAAGCAAAAATTGATAAAACTAAAGATAGAATAGAAAATGAACAATCATAATTGGAGACAAATACTTCTTAGTAATCGATAGAAAAAAATATAATTGGTAAGGATATAAAAAACTTGAACACTATTAACCAACTTGATGTAGTAGATGTTTATGGAACCCTATATCCAAAACCTAAAGAATACATATTCTTTTCAAGCATTTACAGAATATTCATCAAGAAGGGCTATATGCTAAGCAATAAAATAAATCGCAATAAATTTCAAAAGACCAAAATCATACAGAGTATACACTCTAACCACAAGTCAAATAAATTAGAAACCAATAATAAAATGCATGTAGACCATCCATAGAGATTTGAGAATTAACATTTTTTAATAACTCTGAAATCAAAGAACAATTCACAAGGAAAATTAGAGAATATGTTGAACTAAATAACAAGGAAAACACAACATATTCAAATTTAGGGGAGGGCTTCCCTGGTGGCGCAGTGTTTGAGAGTCCACCTGCTGATGCAGGGGACACAGGTTTGTGCCCCGGTCCGGGAAGATTCCCACATGCCGCAGAGCGGCTGGGCCTGTGAGCCATGGCCGCTGAGCCTGCGCGTCCGGAGCCTGTGCTCCGCAACGGGAGAGGCCACAACAGTGAGAGGCCCGCGTACCGTACCGGAAAAAAAAAAAAAAAAAAAAAAATTTAGGGGATATAGCTACAGTGGTATAAAGAGGAAATTCATAACTTTAAATGTTTATATAAGGAAACAAGCTCTAAAATTATGATCTAAGCTTCCCTATTAGCAAGCTGGAAAAGAAAGAGCAAAATAAGCCCAAAGTTAGCAGAAGAAATGAGGATAAGAAAAAATAAATTAATGAAATAGAAAACAAATAATAGAGAAAAATCAATAAAGCCAAATTTAGTTCTTTGAAAATATTAATACAGTCGATAAACCCCTAGTAATATTGATTAATAAAAATAAGAGGAAAAACCCCACAAATTACCAACATCAAGAATGAAAGAGAAGGAATTCCCTGGCAGTCCAGTGGTTAGGACTCAGCACTCTCACTGTCAGTGGCCTCGGTTCTATTCAATCGATCCATGGTGGGGGAACTAAGATCCCACCATAATTCAAAAAGAGTCATGTACCAAAATGTTCATGGCAGCTCTATTTACAATAGCCAGGACATGGAAGCAAACTAAGTGTCCATCAACAGATGAATGGATAAAGATGTGTCACATATATACAATGGAATATTACTCAGCCATAAAAAGAAACGAAATTGAGTTATTTGTAGTGAGGTGGATGGATGTAGAGTCTGTCATACAGAGTGAAGTAAGTCAGAAAGAGAAAAACAAATACTGTATGCTAACACATATATATGGCATCTAAGAAGAAAAAAATATATATCATGAAGAACCTAGGGGTAAGACAGGAATAAAGACAGACCTACTAGAGAATGGACTTGAGGATATGGGGAGGGGGAAGGGTAAGCTGTGACAAAGTGAGAGAGTGGCATGGACATATATACACTACCAAACGTAAAATAGCTAGCTAGTGGGAAGCAGCCACATAGCACAGGGAGATCAGCTAGGTGGTTTGTGACCACCTAGAGGGGTGGGATAGGGAGGGTGGGAGGGAGGGAGATGCAAGAGGAAAGAAATATGGGTACATATGTATATGTATAACTGACTCACTTTGTTATAAAGCAGAAAATAACACACCATTGTAAAGCAATTAAACTCCAATAAAGATGTTTAAAAAAAAATCCAACACCTATTTATGATTTTAAAAGAAAGATCGCATAAAACTAGAAATGAAAAAGAACATCCTCAGTCTACTCCTCAATCTATAAAATGTATCTAAGAAAAATATCATGATTAATAATGGAATATTAAACATGTTCCCCTTAATGTGGGGGACAAGGCAAGGATGTGCACTCTCCCCATTTCTATTTAATATCACATTAAAGTACTTGCCAATGATGACAAGAAAGGGAAATAAAAGGCATAAATATTGGGAAAAAAGAAAATAAAATTGTCTTTATTTGGAGATAACATGATGGTGGATGTAGACAACCCAAAAGAGTTAACAACAACAATTTTAAGATCCTACAGATAAATGTGATAAGTTAATTTAGCAAGGTATACATGACCATATACAAAAATCCATTGAACATCTATGTATTAGTAATGAACAACTGGGAATAAAATTTAAAAATAAATTCCATTGATAATAGCACCAAAATACATAACCTATGAATAAATTTAATGAAGGAAATAAAAAGACCTCTACACTAAAAAACTACAAAATATTATTGAGAGAAATTACAGAAAACCTAAATAGATGGAGAGGTATATCATGCTCATGAACTGAAAAACTCAATACTATAAATATGTCATAAAGGCAGAAAAATATACAAATGGAACAGAATAGAGAATCCAGAAATAGGCTCTCTCACAAATACCAATTGATTTTTTTTTCCTTTTTATAAAGGCATTGATATAATTCAATGAAAAAAAGGAGGTCTATCAAATGGTGCTGTACCAACTGGAGAAAAAGTGAACTTTAATCTGCATTTTATACCATAAAGAAAAAATAATTTGAGATGAATTAAGGCTTACATGTAAATTAAAACTGTAAAGCTCCTAGAATAAGATATACATGAGTATCTTTGTGAATAGAGGCTAGCAAAGATTTCTTAGGACACTGAAAGCAGTAATTGTAAAAGAGTAAATTAATAAATTAGAATTTAAATTAAAAGCATCTGCTCATCAAAAAAACACCTTTAACTGAATGTCAATAAACTCACAGAAAAAATGTTCAACATCATTACTCATCAGGGAAATGCAAATTAAAGTCACAATGAGAGGGTTTCCCTGGTGGCACGTGGTTAAGAATCCGCCTGCCAGTGCAGGAGACATGGGTTCGAGCCCTGATCCGGGAAGATCCCACATGCCGCGGAGCAACTAAGCCCGTGCACCACAACTACTGAGCCTTCACTCTAGAGCCTGCGAGCCACAACTACTGAGCCCACGTACCACAACTACTGAAGCCTGCGTGCCTAGAGCCCGCGCACCGCCATGAAGAGCAGCCCCTGCTCACCGCAACTAGAGAAAGCCCGTGCACAGCAATGAAGACCCGACACAGCCAAAAATTAATTAATTAATTTAAAAAATCACAATTAGCTACCGTTTCATATCCATGAGAATGGCTAAAATTAAAGAAACAAAAACACCAAATATTGAGAAGATGGAGAGCCATTGTGTTTCTCATACATTGCTGGTGAGAGTAGAAAATGTTACAACCACTGTGGTAACTTTTTAAAAGTTTCTTAGGAAGGTAAAAATACCCCTACCTTATGACCCAACAATTTCACTCTGAGATATTTACCCAAAAGGAAATAAAAATTTATGTACAAGATTTGTACAGCAATGTTCATTGCAGCATTATTCATGAAAGCAAAACACTGGAAACAACCAAATGTTCACCAACAGGAGAATGAATAAATAAAATGTGGCATATTTGTTTTATGGAATACGACTCACGATACAAAGGAACAAACTACTGGTGGATGTAATGACATCTGGTGGATGTAATGACAACTACTGGTGGATGAATCTCAAAAATACTATGCTCAGAGAAAGAAGCCAGACACAAAAGAGTACTTACTCTATGGGTCAGGTTTTATGAATTTCAAGAACAGAGAAGATTCAGCTGCAGTAGATATTATATTAGTGGCTGACTCTAGAGGGGGAGCTTGCATCCCTCTCTCTCCCCCGTGGATAGACTGGAGAGGTACAGAAAGGAAATTCTCAGTGATGAGAATGCTGTATATCATAATCGGAGTGGTAGTTATAGTTTTGAAAACTCATCAAACTGTACATATTAAGATATGTGTATTTTATGTTGTATACTTACCATATATAAATTGTTTTAATATACAGCAGAAAGCAAATGAGAAAGACAAATGTAGGAGTAGGCAAATGTCCAAAGCTGAGTCAAATTACAGCTTTCAGATTTAACCTATTTTTAAAATTTCCCCAGATTGTTAAAGACAGTAACTACTGTGATTCTTCCAGAATCTCCAAGTTGATCCCAGATCCATTGCAGGGTAGCTCACTCTCTTAGCCTCTGGAAGGAGGCTCATATGTAATAATAAAAGGAAGATTCGTAGAATCACCAAAGCTTAAAACAGCAAAGGGTCTTAGAGGGCACCTAGCCATGGGATGGTAGGTCTGTGCACACAGAGTAGCAAGGCTGGGAACATAAAGGAGTGAGGCCAGTGCAATGGTACCTTGGTAGACTGGATCATTTAGCTCCAGTGGAGCATCATCCTG
>NW_006791298.1:3309323-3328897 GCF_000442215.2 Lipotes vexillifer | reverse complement strand
CAGGAATGCAGGCCAGTATACCCAGCTCTTCCCTTTCTAAGAGAAACTGGAAATTCAAATTTCTTACATAAAATCTTCCAACTTTTAAATGTTGGCAAATAATTTTCAATTTATATAAAATTACGTAGAAAAATCATGTAGAAAATATAGGAGAAAATCTTTTGATCTTGGAGTACGCAAATATTTTTTAAATGACCAAAAGCACAATCCATAAAAGAATAAATAAATTTGACGTTATCAAAATTAAAAACTCTTGCTCTTCAAAGGACACTGTTGAGAGAATGCAAAGACAGCCCACAGACTGAGAGAGAGAATATTTGCAAGTCATATATCTGATAAAGGACTTATATCCAGAGTATATAAAGGGCACTCGAAACTCAATAATAAGAAAACAAACAACACAATAAAAATGAGCAAAAGACTCAGACACATCACCAAAGAAGATATGAAGTTGACAAATAAGCACATGAAAAGATGTTCAACATCATTAGTCATTAAGGAACTTCAAATTAAAACCAAATTATACAGAGTGAATTAAGTCAGAAAGAGAAAGACAAATACCGTATGCTAACACATATATATGGAATTTAAGGGAAAAAAAATGTCATGAAGAACCTAGGGGTAAGACAGGAATAAAGACACAGACCTACTAGAGAATGGACTTGAGGATATGGGGAGGGGGAAGGGTAAGCTGTGACAAAGTGAGAGAGTGGCATGGACATATATACACTACCAAACGTAAAATAGCTAGCTAGTGGGAAGCAGCCACATAGCACAGGGAGATCAGCTCCGTGCTTTGTGACCACCTAGAGGGGTAGGATAGGGAGGGAGGGAGACGCAAGAGGGAAGAGATATGGGAACATATGTATATGTATAACTGACTCACTGTGTTATAAGGCAGAAACTAACACACCATTGTAAAGCAATTAAACTCCAGTAAAGATGTAAAAAAAAAATTAAAATACCACTACCTACGTATTAGAATAAAAATGTTAAAGATTGCTTATTCAAGTGTTGACAAGGATGAGGAGAAACTGGAACTCTCATACACTGCTGGTGGGCATGTAAAATGATACAACTTTGGAAAGCAATTTGGCAGTTTCTTAAAAAGTTAAACATACACTACATAGGACGTAGCCATACCACTCCTAGGCTTTTAACCCAGAGAAATGAAAGCATATGTTCATACAAAGACTTATACATGGATAGTCAGGGCAGGTATATTTGTAGTAGCCCCAATCTAGAACAGCCCAAATGTCTATCAACAGGTGAGTAACAAAACAAACCACGGTATATCCATATAATGGAAGGAATGAAAGAAGACAGACGCCCTCCACAGAAGTATATTCTTTATAATTCCATTTATATAAAATTCTAGGAAATGCAAACAAATGTATAGTAAAAGAAAGCAGATCAGTTTTTACCTGGGGCAAGGAGTGGATAGATTACAAAGGGGCATGAGGAAAGTTTCGGGGGTGATGGATATGCTCATTATCTTGATTTTTGTGATGGTTTTCATGATTGTGTTCATATGTCAAAATTTATCAAATCATACACTTAAATATATGTATTCTTTATTTTATGTCAGTTGTATTACCTCAATAACAAGGTTTTTTTAAAAACAGAAAAAATTATTTAGGCCCAACCAAAGACATCTCTGAGCTAAATACAGCCCTTGAAATACCAATTTGCACCTCTTCTCAAGTCTTACTTCCCCCGCTTAAGAGGTAAGAAAACTGAGACCTAGAGAGATAAAGCAACTTGCCCAGGTAAGATTCTATTTGTAAACCCTGTGTCTAGGGGCTAGATAAGAAAACACCATAATAATATTGTTGATGAAAATCATGATTTAAATGGATTACAGGGCTTCCCTGGTGGCGCAGTGGTTAAGAATCTGCCTGCCAATGCAGGGGACACGGGTTCGAGCCCTGGTCCAGGAAGATCCCACACGCAGAGGAGCAACGAAGCCCGAGAGCCACAACTACTGAGCCTGCGCGTCTGGAGCCTGTGCTCCGCAACGGGTGAGGCCGCGTCAGTGAGAGGCCCGCACACTGCGATGAAGAGTGGCCCTCTCTCGCTGCAACTGGAGAAAGCCCTTGCACAGAAACGAAGACCCAGCACAGCCAAAAATAAATATAAATAAATAAATTAATTGTTTTAAAAAAGGTCCACATCAAAAAAATCTTTAAATGGATTATGGCTCCTTATCTATTTTAAGATTTGCTCTCCCAGTGGAAAGTAGAGTTTAATATGAGAAGATCTGGTCTCAATCTCCACTCAATCACTAATTAGCTCCATGACCTTGAGCAGTTTCCTTAAAATTTGTGGAATCTCAGTTTCTTCATCTCTACATTCATGTTAAGAATATCTACCTCATAAGGTCTTCTTGAGGAGTAAATAAAACAGGATATGCTCAAGTAAATTTTCAATAAATATTAGTTAGGTTAATAAATTTAATCTGTGAGATAGATGGGTGGGACATGTATTATGAATTGATATAAAGCTGAAGATGAGTGAAGTTAAGGGTTTGCCCCTGATCATGCCGTTAGGAAAGATAGAGTTGGCTTACCCAGTCTCCCAGTTCCCAGTCCAGTGTTCTTTTGTAAGAACGGACTCCCCCGAGGTTACTGGAAAAAGTCTATAGATGGAGAATAGGGAGGTTCTTCTCAAAGAATCACTTAATTCAGAGATCTCAAAATAGTAGCCTGGGGCCATATCCGGCCTTCTGAAGTATTTAGAATCTGAATGGATAGTGTTTTAAGAAATTTAAGTCAACATTTAAAGTTTGAGAGATTTCACATAAAAAATCTGAATTTCCTGCTTGGCTTGAAAAATGTTAGCAGATCTGGCAACACTGAGCCTCCACTGAGGCAGGGCAGTGGAGAGCCTTCAGATGGGGTGGGTGCCCTCAGGTCTCCATGGTCCCTACCATCTCTCACACCAGAACACCAGGCCTGCCTCACTTCTTATATTAATAATATAAACCTGGACCCACAGGCATTTACATGTGCAACTTGTGTTTTCCACCATTCCACCTCACACAGTTAACCACCCTTTCCAGAGGGCCAACGATGTTTATGATTTGTCATCTAGAAATGACGATGAGCTGTGTTGACATTCAGACAGTCATTCAACAGAACTGACTCCCTGGCGGCTGCATGTGTCAGCAGTTTCCACACACACCAACTGAAGCAGAGATCTGGCAACCTTCCAGCATATTTGAGCAGTGTAGATATTCAATCTGGACTTTTTTGGACACCCAAGTGGATATACTTTGGGGGTCCTGAGTCTCAAATGATCCAATTTGACATCCTACCTTGATCATACTGACCTGGAACTTCCCTGTTTCCACAGACCTGTGTTCCAATAGCCACAATTTTAAGTGATTCTATAACCACATTCCGTCTCCTAAGGAAACCGATGGGTGTCAAAACCAGTGCTGCCTAGGTCATGGTGACAGCTCCGCATTAAACCTGAAATGAGCCCATGAAGTAAACACACAAAACATATTCAGGATGAGAAAGGGGAAAACCAACAGATAACCCACAAAAACATTATTTTTATATGCAAAAACTACCAGATTGCCTACAATTGGTGAATACAAATCACTTTTTGGCTGAGACAGCTCCTCACAGCACGCAAATGTGAGTTAAAACCTTGAGAAACCTTGTGCTTGAGACATTGACATACATCTGCTCTTGATCTTCTGTCAGTCCAAGATATTTTTCCTCTTTCAACCTAAACACTGAAACAGGAAGCCTGTAATGAACTAACTAGTACTGGCCCACCTAAAAAACATTGTTGAAAACCAAAGTCTGGAAATAGATACATCTTCTCATTTGTCTCTCCTAATTAGAAAATATAAAGAATACCTTGAAGTTTTCAGTATTCTGATTATATTTGATGCTGCCACTATGAAGCACAGGTCATCATGAGGATAATTGCCTTAGACAGTTAGATACAGCTATGGAAGGGCCAGCCATGGGAGGAGGATCAGCTGACTCTCTGTGTGTCTGTGGTTTGTTTTGTTTTGCCTTTTCAAACAGTGCAAACGCTGGTGGTTAATACTTTTGCGGATTTCATTCCCCTAGAGAAAATGCATGACAAGCAACCCATTTTTTATTAGTTTTTTAATAATAGAATTAAAGATCTATTGCCTGGTGTAATTTGTAAACACCATCAACCAAGAGGAGACCACTCCAAAAACTAGTAATCATTTTAAGGGAATATGTTAAAAATTCTAAATAATAAACCCGGGTGCCCCCAGACCCAAGTTAGAAGTTAGTATCATGGTACAGAAATGTTTCTGTTTTCTTGTCTTACTCAGAGAACACCCTTTGCTCCAGACTTCCTTATCTCTCTAATAAATGCCAGATTTTATTGACACATTTCATCTGCTTCTTGCCATACACACCAAAAGCTCTGGAATGTGAGGTCTCTTTTCGGGCCCCCATTATCTCCACACATTTGCAGAGGCAGCACCATTTTAATTCTCCCAGGCTCTTGACTTTGTTTTTTAAACGCAGTCCCATTACACACACAGTGCATCTGTTTCCCTCTCAGAAGAGAAGTATGCATGATTACTCTGCCTTTTCCCCTCAGAGAAATGTACTACACACAGATGACACAAATCTTTTGATCAACAAGCTTCCAAAGAGATACAGATTTGTTCTCCACAATCAGCAAGGAAGCTGCCCTCAATCTTCTTCCTTTACTACAGTTAAAAGAGAAATAAGGAGGTGGGGAATCCTAAAACTATGACAGAGAGGGCTTTCTTTAGGGAAAAGAGTAGAAAAACATGTGCAAGGTCACCCCAGGAAGTTGCACAGAAATTGATCCCCAAAAGTTATGCACAAACTACCCCTGTTTGAGCAGAGAGCACTTTGGGGTTTTCCTCTTGGATGTTGGATCTTTTTTCGTTTTTAATCTCATTGAACTCTGAGCGCTAGACTCATAACAGTGTTAGGCGTGTATTGTCACTACAGGGTTTTTCATCTCTGTGTAATTTTACAGACTAGCTCAGAGAATCCCTGGGCTAGAGAGAATTATTTGGATTCCTGTTTTACAGCTGGAGAAACTGAAGAAGAGAAGCAAAGAGTTTCCCACTGAGACACAGAAAGAGCCTGTTTGAGGGGCTCAGTCTTCAAGGTTTCAGAGTTCAAACGCATACTCGGAACACTACAACAGGGGAACGAGACAGCCTTCTAAATCTAGCATGAAATGCTGGATTTTGTTATTCTCTCTATATAATGCACTAGAGCATAGTTGTGTGGGCAGGGATGGTAGCAACAGAAAAAAATATGATCAAATGGCAGCTATAGCCAATACAGTCTTATTCTACATAACTGGATGTGACTTAAAAAATATAGTCATTCTTTCCTACCACAAACATTAGTTAAACCCTTGATGCCAGATACATCTAAATCCTTCCATTTTATTGCGTATTTGATAATAGCTTATTCTCACAATCTGAAAAAGAAATCGTTAGGGTACAGTTGAACTACATTCCAAAATTCCTCTTGGAAGATGTAACTTTTGGTATAGAAAGCAAAAGCTTTTTGTTCACTAAAAAGAACTATGCTTCCCGTGCATCTAAATTTACCAAAATTTCCAGTCATAATATGGAGACTTTATTTCACGTGTAGAAAAGCCCCTCGTGGCGATCTGTGAATCTTGCTAGAGTCCTAGAATGAGAGGTGGGTAAAAAGCCAGGATAACCTGTTTCTAGTCTTCGTAAGTAATAATAATAGCATCTGCCATTTAGTGAGCACTTTACATGCATTTTCTGATTTAATCTACAAACTTTTTGAGTCTGGTATTATTGCTTCCATTTTACAGATGAGAAAATTGAAGCTTGGAGGGGCAAAGTGCCTCACTCATGATTACATTCAGTGCCAGTGTGGTTAAACAAGCAGCCTTTTGAAGTCAGACAGCCTTGGGAGTCTCAAAGACATTTATTTACCAGTTGTAGAGTCACCCACTGTCCTAGTTGGCTTGGGGTTTTCTGGAAAGTGGGAATTTCAGTGCACACCAGGATGGTTGCTCACCCTACAAGTTGTATAACCTTAAACGAAGTTACCTCCCCTCTCTGGACCACAGAAGAATTTGGACCAGAAAGATCCCTAAAGATTCAGTGGAATGCCAGAGTAGTTAGTTGACTTCCCTCTCTGCATAGGGACATGGGTCATCTCTCTAATAATAACTCAAGGAGTCTGTAGGGTCGCTGTCTTTACTCTTCCATTCTTTATGACTGAGTCCTCCTGTCTTATTCTGGAACGCACCATGCAACTGGATCCACACAGCTACGTGAGAACTCGTAACAATAGCTTTCCATGGAACAGGGCTGGGCATGATGACCTCCACCAGCATCTGCCTTAACATTTTCAAGTATACATTACACTTATCACATCCAATCAACCTCTCTCAGCCTATTTCCCCATCAAAATGGGAATAATACAAATATTATAGTATCTCACAGGGCTAGTGGGAATCAAGTGAGATAAAAGATATGAAAGTGCTTCTGTAAACCACAGAGAAATATATATATGTATCTCATGCTGTCTCTTATCAGAGGGTGGGTACACAATTCACAAACACATCTGCATCTAGCTCAGGGTCTGTGCTCACCCCCATGTTCTTGTCCCACATAGCACCATACAGATGAGCTGTTGAAGGTGGAATTTTTTATATTCCAAAGGCTCTGGATCCCTTCTTTTGTTTTTTCCAGCCGCACCATGCAGCTTGTGGAATCTTAGTTACCTGACCAGGGACTGAACCTGGGCCCTCAGCAGTGAAAGCATGGAGTCCTAACCATTGGACGACCAGGGAATGCCCTCTGGATCCCTTCTTATTTTAGTCACAATTCCAGCCATTTCCTGGTTATAACCTACTTTTCAGAGAATCAAGAAATAGGAAACCTGTTCTGTACATCAGGACTGGAGATGGAGAATAGGAGAATACAGATGGGAATCACTCAAACTCCAGAACAGCATTGGTTAAAATGTTTAGAAGAGAAAGAAGGAAACTAAGTTTTTATGGTGAAGAATTGTCTAGTCTCTTAAACGGGCAAAGTTGTCTGTACCCAGTCTAATTCACAGAGGTATTTTGAAGATCAAATCAAACATGGATGTGAAGGGTCTTTCAAAAGCAGGTAAAGGAGTCTACACATTTAAGTGCTAGGTATGCTTATGGATATGACTATAGATGACACATATTTATTTTATCTAATCCAATGCTCTTGTTTTACCAGCATGCAGCATGCAATGACCAGAGCATGCCCTTAGGCATAGATTCACAGATTTGGCAATTGGAGATGGAACTAGCATGCCCAGCAGTGGTACAAGCTGAGGGAACAGTGGCAGGCACAGACAGCATCTATGACTGGCATCTTGGGGGCCCACTATTATAATGTACCAGAGAATGTTACAGTTCCCTCTACCACTGTACAGTATTCCATTGCTATATAAACCCCATGAAGATGAGAATTTTTTTATTGGTCTGTTTTGTTCATTGCTGAACCCCCAAGTCCTAAGCTAGTGATGACACATCATGGTTACTCATTAAATATTGACTGACTGAATGAATAGCATCCCTGACCATTGCCCAATCTGCTTCTCCTTGAACACTCCTCTAGTGAGGAGGCACTCGGGATGAGTTAAAGCAGCTGGGTCCTTTGTTGAGCCATCCTCTAACAGAAAGTTCTCCCTGACATCAACTTCCATGTAACACTTCCCCATAACACTCATCTTCTGGCTCTAGTTTTCTCTGCGACCAGGAGGAATAAATCTAATTCCCTGTTCCACTTGAAAAGTCCTTCAAATATTTTGGATGGTTGTGTGTGCCTGATTTCTACAGCTGTCCTCTTATGATATGGTTTTTAGGACTTTCACTATTTTTAAGCTGAAAAGGACATAGGGTTAGGAGAAAGCCCTGCCACCTGCAAGAGGAGTGATCGTGGGCACGTTTCTTCCTCTAAGAAATATAAGATTAATAAACCTACGTTTCAGGTTTGGTGTGAAGATTAACTGAAACCATGTAGATAAAGCCCTAGTGTCTAGTACACGCATGGTCCCCACAAAGGTGAGTCCCTTTCCAGTGCCCAGTCAGCAGCTCCTTGCTATGCTCCAGCCTGTCAGTACCAAGTTTAGAAGTGATGTCCACAAGTGGGCCTTCCTATGCGTCTCTACTTAAATATAGAATACAGAGGGACTGTAACATTCGTCACTCTGAAACATTTAATAAACTTAAAAAGCTGAGTCTCCCAGTCTGTTTGTGACAGGTCAGGACTAGAAGTCAACTCTATTCAAAATGCACCCTAGGAGTGCAGTCACATTTTAGGCTACCCGTAGCAATATTGCTTCCTATTGCACTTACACAGCTAAAGTCCAAAGCCATTTTTGTGTGGCTTATTTTACTATAGTTCAAAATGCACCCTAGGAGTGCAGTCACATTTTAGGCTACCCGTAGCAATATTGCTTCCTATTGCGCTTACACAGCTAAAGTCCAAAGCCATTTTTGTGTGGCTTATTTTACTATAGCCTGCATCAGGTACAGCTGACTTTTTGAACCTAAGTGTAGGGGTCTGTGTTGATCCCTATTGGATTTCTTCTTTAGTGATTCCCTCTTCCCACAGCTTCACACCTGCCTCTGCAGCAGACAAGACTACCCTAAAGAAGTCTACCATGCCTTCCCTGCCTCCCATTCACATCATCATTAGGTGGCACATTCTCCAAAGATAAGCAGGAGACAGGGGAGATGGAAACCCCTCTACCAATTTTACTACTTTTCAGCTGCTCTTTCAAAACTCCTACATGAGGAAGGAAATGGAAGCTGTTAACCGACTAGATGGTTGTAGAGAATGTGTATGTGCATTATCCAAACTCTCTTTGACCTCTAAGTCCACAAATACAAGTGAGATAAGTGGTAGTTTAGCAAATGACTGCAAGGAAATGAGAGGAGAATCCTAAAATGCAAGCTCTAGAGAATGTCAGAAAATCAGCCCATCAAAGTAGCAAAAGTGCTGGACTGGAGGTTAAAGAGCTGCTTTCTAGTCCTGACTCTGTCACAAACCAGCTGGGGCACTTGAGCGTGTTTTGTTTGTTTGTTTGTTTGTTTTATTTTATTTATTTTTGGCTGTGTTGGGTCTTCGTTGCCACGTGTGGGCTTTCTCTAGTTGCGGCGAGTGGGGGCTACTCTTCATTGCAGTGCACGGGTTTCTCATTGTGGTGGCTTCTCTTGTTGTGGAGCACGGGCTCTAGGCGCCCAGCCTTCAGTAGTCATGGCACGCAGGCTTCAGTAGTTGTGGATTGCGGGCTCCAGAGTGCAGGCTCAGTAGTTGTGGCACACGGGCTTAGTTGTTCCACGGCATGTGGGATCTTCCCGGACCAGGGCTTGAACCCGTGTCTCCTGCATTGGCAGGCGGATTCTTAACCACTGCGCCACCAGGGAAGCCCTAGCATGTTTTTTTAACCTCTCTAGGATTCAATTTTCTCATCTATAATAGGAAGAGATTTGGGCTAAAAATAATAACCCCTGAATAAACTGTGACAATCCAGACAATGGGATATTATTCAGCCCTGAAAAAAAAAAAGTGAGCTATCAAGCCATTAAAAGACATGGAGGAAACTTAAACGCCTATTACTAAGTGAGAGAAGCCAATCTGAAAAGGCTACATACTGTATGATTCCAACCATATGACATTCTGGAAAAGGCAAAACTATGGAGACAGTAAGAAGATCAGTGGTTGCAAGGGTTGGAGGAGGCAGGGATAAATAGGCAAAACACTGGATTTTTAGGGAAACTGGTCTTTATGATACTACCGATATAATGGTGGGCATGTGTCATTATATATTTGTCAAAATCCTTAGAATGTATAACACCAAGAGTGAACAGTAATGTAAAAAACAAAAACAAACCCACCTTTCATGTGTTAAACAACAATAGTACCACGTGTCTTATCACTCAAGTCCCACGTGCAGGTCTTGCCGTGACCTCCATTTTACAAATGAGGAAAATGAGCAGCTCCGGGATGTGGGCACCAAAGATGGGACTTGAACCTGGATCTGCTAACCACAAGCTCGGGGTTCTTTGCTTTTCACCAAATGGCCTGACTCCCAGATCTCAAATCCTGTACAATTTTCTTGGAAGTGAATTTGTACCTATTTCATGTTCCAGAATACAAAGGAGTTTCTCTGCAAAACTCTTTCATTTGTTCTGTGCTATTTACAGTTTATGTAGTTTACAGGGAAGGCAGCAAAACAGAATGGGCTTTCAAGTCATGTCTTAGCAAGTTCACATCTCTGAGCCTCAGATTCCTCAATTAGAAAATGGAAGTAATGACAGCACTTTCTCTCCAGGAACACTGTAAGGATAGTGGAGGTCAGTGCAAGTCAAGAAGCATTCAGCAAGTGCTTGCCATAAAGGGGACTAAAGATTCTGTTACTCTTACTCTTGGGTACATTGTGCAGGCAGTGAGGGGCAGCACAGCATGGTGGTTAAAAGCGTGGCTTCAAATCCCAGCTCTGCCACACACTAGCTGTTAATCCCGGGCAAGTTGCTTACCCCCGCTCTGCCTCAGTGTCTACCTGTGAAAGGGGGTGAGCACAAGAGCACCTACCTTGGAGGACTGTGGTGAGAAGACACTGAGCTCATGCAGTGACGACGCATGGATCCGTGCTTGGCCCATAGGAAGCTCTCGTACGTGCTGGCTGTTGAGATCATGTTCCCTCTCTTTCCTTCAGTAAATCTCAACTCCATGGTTGCAACCAATTGCAAGAGCACTTTGAATATATTCCTATTTGTTTCAAACCCACACCGAAGGAGTCAGATCTCAGGATGCTTTCCCCACCTCTGACTCGGGGTTGCATCCCATTTGCTCTGACGAGTGTGCTGAAATCGTCCCGCCACCTGTACCAATTGCCAGTCCCTAGAGGCTTCTCTGGAGCAAACAGTCCACTAGCAAGGGCTCTGGGATGGGCAGCAAGGGTTGGCAAGGCTAGCCGGAGCTATGGATTCCCTTTGGAATTGGAGTTATGATTTAGGGATCCTTGGCCTCCCACATGGAGTGGAGAGGAAAGTACTCCTGGGTGACAGTGGGGCTCCTCTTCAAGGCTCCGCCAAGAGAGAGTCGCCGGGAGGGGGATGTAAGGTACTGCAGAGAGTGACAACAATTCTGAGAACCTAAAGTTTGGGTTCAGGCCCTTCAGCTGAGGCCCCCACAGTTAGTCCCTTGGCTCTGCTTGCTCCCCGCTCTGGGTTCCTGCCTAGGGCACGTGTTTTCTGCTCTGCAATGCACTCAGTGCATCTGGGAATGCTGGAAAGCTCACTCCTTCAGCCTCTCAGACACTAAACATACCTTATAAACATGTGTCTTTCCACTGTCAAAGAATGCAGGATGGAATGTTTGGGGCAGATGGTTTAAAGGAAGCCGCAGTCAACAGTGCTCATTAAAAAAAAGACATTCCTCCTGAGATAGGGGCTAAAATTAAGCACTTCCTCGGGTGGCTGCCATGGTCGTATGCATGTGTGTTACACATTCATCTGGCACTCTGGTTGGAAGCATCTAGAACCTGGTGCCACATATCCCTAAAGTTACCAGGGGTTAAGCAAAGTCATCTTCCTGAAATATCTATTTTATCTGAAGAAAGCTAAAATAAAACCTTACCTTTACATTAAGAATACAAGATCTATTTAATATAAATGACATAATTAATCAGAATTCATATTTTGAGTGAATGTTTTCTGGACAAAACACAGGACCTGGTAGTAATTTTGTTCATTCCCTCTGCCATAAGGGATGTTTCTCTGGGAAATTTGTACCAATGTTGGGCCTCAGTCGTGGTGTGAAATGCAAGAGAGAAGACAGCCTCACGCAGAGGACGGAACACTGGGTGTGCAGTCCTCAGACCAGCATGCAGGCCAGGACTCTGTCACCTACTCACTGTGTGATCTCACGGTCAAACAGGGATGTTAATCATTGTCCTGTCTGTCTCCCAGGGCTGCTGTGAGAATCCAATGAGACGATGCGTGTGAAACAGCTTTGGAAACTACAGTGTCCCACAAATGTAAGTTATTATGATTCAGCCTTGTTGTTTTTGGAAAGCTTGTTTCATTTTATGTATCACATGTATCCTCCACCCCACACCCTACCCCCACAGGCAGATCAAAAAACAGGAACCTATGAGTTGACGAAAAGAAAGGAAGTCACCGAGCTTGCTCCTCTCACCCGGTTTTGCGTCAAAGCCATGGGAGAAGCAAGCTCCCTGCAAGGCGGGGAGCCCCAGCCTCGTCACCCCGTTTGGAGGGGCAGTCAGACAGAGCGCAGCATTCGCTGCTGTCTGACTTTCATTATGCAGGTCTCTAGACAAGCAGAGGGGAAAAGTGCAGAGGAGCGGGTCAGCGTCTGAAATGTGAGAGGGGCAGCAGTCTCTGAAGTGTATGGGAATGGGAGGAAACCTAATACTTCTGCTGAGTGGAGAGGGAGCACTGCATCATGTGAAAATCATCGAAAGCGGTCAGCAGAGCTTGAGGGCTGGGGAGGCGGGCTTGTCCACTGACCCACTGGCAAAAGGGCCTGGACTCTGTTCTGTCCACTCCACAGTGAAGCTGCAGTGGGCATGCGAGGCCATCCATCTGGGTGCCCACAGGGACCAGAGACTGGACTCTCAGCTCCTGAGAGAGTCCATGAAAGTACTGGTTCCATGGAAGCACTGCTGGGGTGGAGGAGGCAGTATGAACCCAAACCAGAGTTAGGAACTGGAGATAACGGGGTTGGATTATCAACGAAAGAGGCAAAACTACTATTTGATGGGCATTTAACAAGTCATTCAATCCTCACAATAACTCTATAGGCAGATTATTACTCCTATTTTATGGACAAAGAAACTGAGGCTCAGTGAGTTAAGGGACTTCTTAAGGATACACAGCTGGTAAGTGGCAAAGCCAGAGTTTGAATCTAGGTCTGTGCAACCCCAGGTTTCTTGATTCTAAACTCTGTTGTACCCCTCTCTAAATGGGAAGTGGAGCCATGGTTGGCAATTAAATGGAGATGGATCAAGGTACAAGCATGATGGGAACAAGGGAGGAAGGACTGGATGTCTTCCATGTTGGTGACTTGGTTTTGTAGGCAGGGGAGCATGTGTGTGTACATTTGTAATCTAAGAGTTGGCCACCTTTCCCAAGTAGGTAACTCATGGCCTGACTTCAGATTTTATATGGGCTTGGGTGAGAGTAGGGCTGCAACCACTACTGGAAGCAAATGCCAAACAAGCCAGCAGGGACATAGGAAAGAAGGCATGATGGAGGGGAACAGACATCCTGCCACTGCTGAGATTTGCCTTTGGTGTTTTTATCAATTATCTGTTGCCATAATAATGCTGCATAACAAACAAGGCCAGTATTAAAGTGATTTAAAACCACAACCAGTTATTATTTCTCATGCATTTAGGGGCTGGCAGAGTAACTATGCTGATCTGGGATGGGCTCAGATGATGTCAGCTGGGCTTGCTCATGTGTCTGCCACTGGGTAGAAGGTCTTCTGGGGATGGCTAATCTAGGATGACTCAGCTCTGCTCCACACAATATCTCATCACCCAGCAGACCAGTTCAGGATTGTTCTCATGGTGAAGGCAGAGGAACAAGAGAGAGTAGATGTGTGCAAGACCTTAGACATACCATCTCTTCTGCCACATTTCACTGGCAAGTCAGAAGACAGCCCCCAGATTCAAGAGGTGGGGAAATAGACTCTGTCCCCTGATGGCTGGCAGAGTCACACTGCAAAGTGCTTAGAGAACTGCAGACATTTTTTTGCAGTCAGTCTACTATAAGATTCAGCCCCATTCCCAAAAGCAGATGAAGGGCAGTGGCATTTTCTAATATTCTGGACCGTGCCCACTTCCCTGCCTTTTCTCCACTAAATGCCACTTCCTTGCACAGTCTTTCTGCATCTTATTGGCTGGGGAGATACAATGGCTCTAGAATTAGGCAGATAAAAGAATGCCTTCTTTTTTTCGGGGTACTCAAATTCAGACTGCTTGTCCACGGACTTCATCTGTAAAGATTTTATAACTAGGCAGCTTTTGCACTAGAAAATAAACTTTTTCAGTGAGCCATCCCAACCTAGCCGTAAGTGTGTGGGAACGCTGTCAAATTCCAGGAAACAGATGTTCGTTTAATAAGAGATGAATTTTTACTAGTACTTCTACCATACTGCTAATCCTAGGTTTGTGATCTGAATTTAAGACAGTAAACTCCAGCGATTTATTTCCTACAATGTGGCTGAGATCATAGATTCCCCAGAGGTACACCTTTGAAATCCTTACATATGAAATTATTGGCCTGATATTTGACATTCGTATGCCAAGAACTGACTGTTACACTGCATTAGAAAGAGCAGTGGGCTTGAAATCAGAAGACCAGCTGGTGCTGAACTCAAAGGAGAACTGTGGTCAGGCACCTGCTCTGATGTCAGACTGCCTGGAATTGAAGTCCAGCACAATCATATATGCTCTGTAACCTAAAACAGGTTACTTGAACTCTCTGTATCTCAGTTTTCCTATCTGTAAAATGGGGATAATACAAGTTCCAACATCACAGGGATGACACCATTCAAATAAGATGCTGAGAACAAGGAAATGAAATCCACACCCCCACTTTCACAGCAACACTATTAACAACAGCCAAGACATCAGCAGAGGAATAGATAAAGAAGTTGTGGTATTTGTATACAGTGGAATATTATTCAGCCATAAAAGAAGGAAATCCTGCCATTTGTGACACCATGGATAGACCTTGAGATCATTATGCTAAGTGAAATAAGTCAGACAGAGAAAGACATACTGTATGATCCTACTTATATGTGGACTCTAAAAAAACTAAACCCCATAGATACAGAGAATAGACCGGTGGTTGCCAGAGTCGGGGGAGGAAGGGTGATGGTTGAAGGTGGTCAAAAGGTATAAACTTCTAGTCGTAAGATAACAAGTCCTGGGGAGGTAATGTACAGCACAGTGGCTATACTTAACAATATTGTAGATTTGAAAGTTGCTGAGAGTAGATCTTAAAAGTTCTTATCACAAGAAGACCAACTTATAACTATATACAGATATCAAATCATTATGCTTTATACCTTGGAGTAATATGATGTTATATGCCAATTATATATATGCCAATAAAACTGGAAAGGAAAAAAAAAAAAAGATGCTGAGAACAACGCCCGCACAGGGTATCCACCACCAAAATACTACCTATCATTATTGGCTCTGACCCTTGTTGCCTGAAGAACCGTAACCTCTCTGGCCTGAATATCATCATTTGTAAAATGAGAGCAATACTACCTTATGGATCCTTCAACTTCAGACCTCAGATGGGCTTTCCTGCCCCTGAGAGCCCCTGAAACCAAGGCTTGGCTCAGGCTGACCCGCAAAAATAGGGCACCTACAAGAGTGAGAGAGGGATTTAGTCATTCTTCTGCTAGTTTTTCTTCCTCATCCATCTCACTGATTCAGTGCCAGCAGTACCCTTCCATGTTCATGCTAGGTGCTATTGCAGCTCATTGCTCTGTTCCAGGGAAGCTGGCGGAGGGCATGGAGGGACCACTCCCTGCTCCCTCAGCCACCATCTGAAAGACAGGACATCTGCCCCAGTTGACCTGTGGCCACACTGCTCCTGAACAGGTAAGAAAAAGCCAAGTTGTACACGGCTTCCCTGCCCTTGGAGTCTTTCCCTCCTGGTGCCCTCACTTCTTTGAACCTGGGCCTGGGAGAAACAACTTCTTTTTTGTCCTCAAGACAAGGTATGGGGGCGAGGCCCTCAAAATACTGCAATGCACATTCTGGTTTGAGGACTGGAAAGCAATAATGGGCCTCGTTGCCCAAACTAGAAATTTTTTTAAATTAATTTTTATTGGAGTATAGTTGCTTTACAGTGTTGTTAGTTTCTGCTGTACAGAAAAGTGAATCAGCTATACATATACATATTATATCCCCTCTTTTTGGGATTTCCTTCCCATTTAGGTCACCACAGATCATTGAGGAAAGTTTCCTGTGCTGCACAATAGGTTTTCATTAGTTATCTACTTCATACATAGTAGTGTATATATGTCAGTCCCAATCTCCCAATTCATCCCACCTCCCGCCTTTCCCCCTTGGTAGCCATACGTTTGCTCTCTACATCTGTGTCTCTTTGCAAATAAGTTCATCTGTACCATTTTTCTAGATTCCACATATAAGCAATATTATATGATATTTGTTTTCTCTTTCTGACTCACTTCACTCTGTATGACAGTCTCTAGGTCCATCCATGTCTCTGCAAATGGCACAATTTCATTCCTTTTTATGGATGAGTAATATTCCATTGTATATATGTGCCACATCATCTTTATCCATTCATCTGTTGATGGACATTTAGGTTGCTTCCATCTCCTGGTTATTGTAAATAGTGCTGCAATGAACATTGGGATGCATGTGTCTTTTTTTTTTTTTTTTTTTGCATGTGTCTTTTTGAATCATGGTTTTCTCAGGGTATGTGCCCAGGAGTGGGATTGATGGGTCGTATGGTAGTTCTATTTTTAGTTTTTTAAGGAACCTCCATACTGTTCTCCATAGTGGCTGTATCAATTTACATTCCCACCAACAGTGCAAGAGGGTTCCCTTTTCTCCACACCCTCTCCAGCATTTGTTGTTTGTAGATGCTTTGATGACCAAACTAGAAATTTTGATTTAGCTGTGATTCATCCCTTATAAGTCCACCTACCAAGTCCTGGCAACCCTAATTAACAGACATCTGCTCATAGCAGCACAGTCTCCCCCATTGCTACTGCTCTTACCTTAGTTCTGATCTCATCCTGAGTCACTTGGAACCTGGCAAATGTTTCCTCCCTGCTCCATCCTCTTCCTCAATGCCAGAGAAACCTTGTGAATAACTTAGCCATTTTTCAGTGGCGCCCTGGCCCCTACAGGATAGTCAAAACCTTGCACTTAAGACCCTTAAAACTTCAGCTATGGCTTTCCTCCATCCCCATGCCATGCCACTTCCCTGTACACAAGCCTTGCAGCAACCAAATTGAACTCCTCTCCATGCTCCTAATACACAATGCCCTCTCCCATGAAATGTCTCTTCCTCATCTCTCTTCTAACCAACCTCAGCTTCTTTTTTTTTTTTCTTTTTTTGCGGTACGCGGGCCTCTCACTGTTGTGGCCTCTCCCGTTGCGGAGCAACAGGCTCCAGACGCACAGGCTCAGCGGCCATGGCTCACGGGCCCAGCAGCTCCGCAACACGTGGGATCTTCCCGGACCGGGGCACGAACCCGTGTCCCCTGCATCGGCAGGCGGACTCTCAACCACTGTGCCACCAGGGAAGCCCCAACCTCAGCCTTTGATAGCATCTTAAATGTCACCTCCTCCAGGAAGCCTCCCCAGCTCTCCCAAGCAGGGTTAGTTGTTGGACTCCACAGCACTTTGTACCTATTTCCATCAGCACACTCACTGTATTACAGTGTAGCTG
This sequence comes from Lipotes vexillifer, assembly GCF_000442215.2. Classification (NCBI taxonomy): domain Eukaryota; kingdom Metazoa; phylum Chordata; class Mammalia; order Artiodactyla; family Lipotidae; genus Lipotes; species Lipotes vexillifer. The sequence continues at coordinate 3,311,398 of NW_006791298.1, read as the reverse complement.
TGTGTCTATATAGGCAATCCAGATCCTAGTCCCCCAGAGCTGGAAAAGGCCCATTGAATTCCAATTCTACGACGTGTGGAAGTCCAAAGCCTTTCCTATGGCTTTTGTGAATTCCCAGGGGATCTATATTTCCCTTGTCCCCCATCTGTAGCTCCTGGTTCTACACCTGCTGCTTCTAGTCTACAATGTTGACCCAGGTGTGACCAAGGCCATCACGTAGGGCTATATAGATTTTGCTCTGCTGAAGGGCATCAAAACTATAGGGGCAGGGAGGTCTGAAAACCAGCCTGTGCCCTGCTCACCTTCAACATCCACCAGTAAGAGGTTCCATTTACTAATTTACGAAAATGTACAACATGGGATAGTGGTGGTCCTGTGCCCCTCCGTATAACAAGGGTTTGTGATACAGATGACAACTTGAATCCAGGCGGGCGGCGGGTGGGGGACAGGGGAGATGGAGGCGGTGGCATTTCTATTCTTAAACTATGGTTTAGTAACCTCTTTACCAGACAAATTTTAGTGCCATTTCTTCTTACATAATCCCCAACTTCACATCAGCTCATTGGATCCTCTCATCCCTCCATCTCCCCTCCCCTCCTCTTCCCTCCGCCTCCAACTTCTTATTCTTGCTCTCCCTCTCTCTCTCTCCCCTCCTTCTCTCATTTTTCCATGAACAGTTTAACCACTTTATTTGGTCTTTATTTTTCTGCCAACACACAAAGTTTCATCCTATCCTCAGTAATTTATTAAGACATTTTTGTAAACAAAGAAATGTTCATTCCCTAAAAGGATGTCAGTTGAGATCCACTGCTAAGATAATACACAAGTCATCTTACACATACATCTGTTTCCCTTCCCCCCTTTGTCTGTCAGCTCCTTAAGAGTAGAAGTTGTATTTCCATAGTGTCCATTATAGAAGATATCCAGTCACTATTCAGTAAATGAAGAACTGAAATCACCTGGGGCTGACCAAGACCAGGCTCAGTTTCTCACTCTGCCCCTTATTAGATGAGGACCTTAGCCAATTAACATCTTAGAGCCTCAGTTCCTTCATCTATAAAAGCATCAGGACTAAGGTGAGGCAAGTGAGGCACTCACTTGTATGCTTGGCAAAATTTAAGGAGCCTGAGAGTGCCTCCTTAACTTTGTACTCTGGGAAATGGACTTGCCTCACCCTAGCCCTGACCCAGATCTAGAAAATAGGGATAATAATGATATCTATCTCATAGTAACAATGATTATAGTAGAGATGATTTGAAATGAAGCATGCAGTACTAAGCATGCCATCTAGCATATTTCTGAGTATTAGGGAGGGTTTTAACTTAACAACTGTAGCCCTTATTATCATTTCAAGCTGTATTATATGAAACTGATCAGGAGCATCATTGTTTAATAGAAGCTATTTGAAAATTAATGTTTAGAGTTGTAATAATTCAAACAGGTCTTTAATAATTTTCAACTTGGTAAAAAAAAATGTTTTCATACACACATTTGTTGTCCTATGGATTGGCATATATAGGAACACATCTTCATCTCTCACCCTGAATCATCCTTAATGTAGAGTTGCCAAGCGAGAGGCAGCTTCATTGTTCTATCTTAGAGTATCCGCCCACAGACAACTTAGGGTTAAGCTTCATATTTGAAACCACTGTTGGTTTTATTTCCATAGCAGCTTAACCCAATGACCTGTCTCTCCCAATTGGCATCACAGGTACTTCTCTGCGTACCTCAGTTTCATTGCTCTGAAGGATGAGCACCTATCAACATAGGTGTTTCAACATCCCCGGGTTGGACATCTGCCCCAGGTGCCCTTGGACAACTGCCATGAGACGTCTCATTGCATCTCTCCTCTTTGGATTTCAAACATTTATCCTGTTCTGACTGATGTGCTAGATTCTTTTAAAGTTCTCTTTTAAAAAAAATTCTTGCTGGGCTTCCCTGGTGGCACAGTGGTTGAGAGTCCGCCTGCCGATGCAGGGGACACGGGTTCGTGCCCCGGTCCAGGAAGATCCCACGTGCCGCAGAGAGGCTGGGCCCGTGAGCCATGGCCGCTGAGCCTGCGCGTCCGGAGCCTG
>NW_006791298.1:3277788-3309282 GCF_000442215.2 Lipotes vexillifer | reverse complement strand
AAAAAAAAAAAAAAAAAAAATTCTTCCTGACAGTGAATTAATGCCTTTAGAGGGCATTAGGTCAGGTATAATTTCTTATATGTACTTGTATGCACAGGGGAAAAACTGTGACTACTTTGAAATACATTGAACCCATCCATAAAATCATGGAAAGATTTTTAAAATGTAAATGTCTAAACTTGACTCAGTGAAATCTTCGAAATGAAGTGTCACAGTACTCCCTCTGGGTAGAAACAAAAAAGCTGAGCCCCACCCGCCTTTACCCGAGGTGTCCTATGGTGGAAATTTTATGTCATGTAGCTCATATTTGAAGTAAGACCATCCTCAAATGAAGACCATTCTCACCTTCAAACTGAGTGAAACTTCATCCAGCTGTTTTCACGCACTGTGATGCCAAAGAGACAGACAGGAGCTTAACCACGTTTATGTAGCTGATGGCGATGATGGACACGTGAGAATGTCAGGCTGGCTTAGAGAAACTGAGCAGTGGCAGACAGTACCTGGCACAGAGCAAGGCTTCCATAAATGCTATTATCTGTTAAGTGAAAGAGTGCAAAAGCATACACACCCCATCATTATATCTATGAGAAACAAATGAAGAAACATATGCTAGAAAGGATGTGAAAATGTCAGTAATAGTTGTGTTTGGACAGCCAGGAATTCTTTCCCTTTCTTCTTTGCAATATTTTCTCATTTTTCTTTAATGAACATGTATTATGTTTACCACGGAAATAGCATCCAGTCTTATTAAATTTTAAAAAATGTTTTTGGGAAGCTCTATTTTGTCTACTCTCACCCTTTACAAATCAAATATTTTCCAGACCTCTGAAATGTTACGAGAGAAAGGACGTGAGGAAGACTTTATGGGAACTGACAGGGAGTCATCCTCTGGCAAGAAGGCTAATCGCTCTTTTTCTTTTTCTCTTTCCTTTTTCCTTCCCTCTTTCTCTCTAAGTGGAGCTGAATCAATGATTTGCAGCTGTGAGAGCTGCCACATTTATTTCTTTAATGATTTTTTTTCTACCAAACCTCCCCATTGCCAAAGCTGCCTGGGCAAAATGAAAACATATAAACATTTAGAAGTTTGTTGTAATTTTTTAAGCAAAACAAAAATGAATGTGCCCTAAAAGCAATTAGACTGTGTAGGTCAACCATTATTTTTTTAGTTCCTTTTTTTATACCAGCAGATTTAGTAGCCAGAAAACTGCTGGAGTCTCTTTGCAGAATCCAAGCAAAGTAAAATCACTGACCTCGGTTAAACTCCTAACCAGCCCAGCTAGTGAATAAAGTAAACAAAAATCCCACAACTAAAGCTTGATTTTATGCCCCAGCTGTGGGACAGGATGTGGATATTTTAAATCAAACAAACTAACAACGAAATGCAACCACCGCCACCAACTTCCAAGCACCGGGGTGTAGCCCCCCATCACCCAGAGCAGCACGAGTCCTTCCCAAAGTGCTCCTGCAATAATTCCTTGATGAAGCTTGACTCAGAGCTCCTGAACTGTTAGAGCCGACCCAGAGTTCACCTGGCATTAATTTAAAGCTCTGACTCAGGTGGTATATGCGGAGGGACTCAGCATAGGTTGCCGCAGCTGTTGACAACCTTGAGTACACTAGGCACTGTCCTGATTCTTTGTAGAGAAAGAAAAAAGGGAGTTAAAATCATTGAACCTCCTCTACCAGTCAGATGCTCTCTGATTTCATCTGCACAACAAACTTATGAGGTGAGGATTATTGTTCCCATTTTACAGCTGAAGAAACGGAGGTCCAAAGAAGCAAAGTGGCTTGAGGAATGTCACCCAATAAGTCAATGGCAGAGCCAGGAATAGAACTCAGATCCCCATGGCAACTGCCCAATAAGGATGGAATGGGAATTCCCTGGCATGGAGAATGCATTCCAGGAATCTCCTATATTAGGAATTCTCAGACCTAGTCCTTACCCCGAAGTTCAAATACTTCAACCTGGCCCTGTGACTAAGAGGGTTTCCGGGTAGTTTAAGGAAAAGTGGTACAGTTATTTTATAAATGCCTCTGTGCTCGTGGTGTGCCTATGTCAGCCAGAGCGATCATATCTCCTTTGTGACCAGGTCTTAGGAGATGAAGAGGACAATCCCATCTGGTCTCTGAATCTTGTCACCCGATAGCACAGGAGCCAGTCTCTTCTGGCCTAATCCTAAAACTGCCATATCTCTTTTGGCAGGCTTTATTTTAGCCTAGAGGGCTATGGGGTTAGAAGATAATGGGTAAATATTTTAGGACCAACTCCTCATAAAAGAACAGGGAGGCCTGGGAGAGGATTTCCCCAAATCTAATCTATCCCTGGTTGGACAACAGTCAATCTGTGTCCTGTGGACTGTGCCAGTTCACAGTAAAAGGGCTAACTGTTTACTGCAAATTTTATATAGTTCTCAACCCAGTGTTAAAATCAGGAGAAAATGCTTTTTGAAAAACTACATACCATGAGGGTTTTTTTTTTTTTTTTAAGAATTAACAGTAGAATTTAAGGCACTCAAATCATTTGTCTCCTCTAAAGCCTCATGTCTTAACGACTACAAAATCTTGCCTCTGGAACCCTAGGTTTAGATTGGGTGTTAATTAATTTGGGGGAGAAGGGGATTGGCATGCATTCACCTGGAGTAGGGGGAGATTTCGTACTTCTTGAGGAGAAAGAGCAGAGGTGAAATAGATGTAAAAATGTATCCCTCGGGCTTCCCTGGTGGTGCAGTGGTTGAGAGTCCGCCTGCCCATGCAGGGGACACGGGTTCGTGGCCCGGTCCAGGAAGATCCCACATGCCGCAGAGCGGCTGGGCCCATGAGCCATGGCCGCTGAGCCTGCGCGTCCGGAGCCTGTGCTCCGCAACGGGAGAGGCCACAACAGTGAGAGGCCCGTGTACCGGGAAAACAAAAAACAAAAAACAAACAAACAAACAAAATGTATCCCTCCTCAGCAGGACTTGGTTCCCACAGCTGAACTGCTGATTCTACAAGCCGCCTTCTGCTTCATATGAAAATGACCCCTTAGTTTTGCTCTGATTTCCTTTTGGTCATAGTTACCTGTTATTATAATAATCTCATTACCACAATATAAAACTGTAGAGGGTTAAGAAAATATAAAAATCACCACTAATCCTATCACCAACCAATAACAGTTTCCAGGGTTTTTTTTTCCCCTGCAAGTTCTTTTTCCCGCTGTAGGAGCTTTACTCACCCAGTCAACAAATATTTATTGAGCAACTACTTCTGTGTGTCGAACGCTGTTCTTTTCCTTTGTCGTCGTCATCGCGGTAAACAGCATCTTTTCCCTTGTTTTCAGTGAATAATACAGACGGCTTATATTTCTAGCAACAGAAAAGAAAAAGGCAACATAAAACCCGTCAAAATTAAACTCCATTCCTGAAGTCTGAGGTGATGTCCTGGGAGTATCTTGGCATTTACTCTGTGTGGGAAGTAACTCAGGGTCCATAGTCTAGTTGTTTCTCCTTCATTTGTGCCCAGGGGAGGGGGCTGTCTTAGCTGCTCCGAAAGCACTGGTGGTCACTTACCTCTAGGCAGACCTATCCGCCCTGTCACATCTGGGCCCTTGACAGGGAAGGAGAATTGTCCTCCCTGAGAGGAGGACCTTCCACTCCACACCTGCACCTTCTCACCTCTGCTGACCTGGGGCCTTGATCTCTTTGTCCCAAGGAAAGAGCACAAAATCTCTAGACAGTCTGTTCCGCCCCTCGGGCCCCTAGAAGAAACAAGATGGCAGCCCCCAGCTGGTCACTCTGGCCTTTTGTGATGGTCAGCCTGGAGCTTCACTCCCTCTAAGCCCCCTGGCCTCCCACACTGGAATGTAAATATAGAAGCCAGCAACCCTCTTGGGATCCAACAAGCAGCGTGGGGGCCTCCGTCTTCTCCACCTACAGGCGCCCAGAACTCTCTCCCCTCCTCCCCACAACCCACTTCAGGGCCCTGAGCTGCTCTCCTCACTGTTCATCAGCTTCTTCACCCAAACCACGTGAGAGGACTGGAGCCGACAGATCCAGCTGACTACTGGGAGGTCTCCTCGTTATACAGATGGGCCTTCTGAATGTGAGGGGCCCCGAGGAAATAAGGGTTTCACCTCCTTCCCCATTCGTTACTCACCACAACTCCCATCACCATCCTTGCTCTTGGAGCGAAAGCAGCACACATGAGGACTGAAAAAATCACCATAGTAATAATAACAGTCAACATTTCTTGATGATGACGAGCCGGGTCCTTTATGCTGTGCTAGGTCCTTTATGAGGATCATCTCAATTAATCCTTGGAACAAGTTAGTTATTATCCACATCTTATACATGAGGAAATTTGGGCTTAGAGAGGTTATGTGACGTGCCCAAGGTCACAAAGTTATTAAGTGGAGGAGGTGGGATTTGGACTAGAACAGGATTCCTAAGCATCATACTACACTACCTCCTGTGCCATTTACTCATACCTACTATGTGCCAGGCATTATGGTGGGGCCTTTATACAGGTTTCTTTAATCCCAAACAACCTGTGAAGGAGGCTGTATCCCATAGTACTAAGTAACCTTTTGGAGTCAAGCAGGCTTTGCCTGTTGTCTCAACTCAATTAAGGCAATCGCCTGGGCTTGTGCCTTTCTCGCTCTCCTTTAAAGTGCCATATTGCAAAGAACATGGATTTTAGAGTGCAATAGACTATCTGAATCCCAGCTCTTCCACATGGCAGCTATAGCAGCTTTGTTTTCTCAAGTCTCAGTTTCTTCATATATAAAATGGAGATAAGAAGCAGTGAGAGACAGGACCTGTGTGAGCAAAGGAGGCTGTGATCGAACTCAGGTTCTAACTGGATCATTTCAGGGCCAGAGTGGAAGTGGGGAGGCCAGCAAGGAGAACTTAACCCTGACGAGGGGCCTGGTTGGTTGGACCAGGGAGTTAGTGATGGAGGTGGTGAGTAGTGACTTGGTGCTGGACATAGAAAGGACGTGTAGGAGAACGTGATGTCCAGGAGGATCCAAGATTTGGGCCCGAGCATCTGCAAAGAAGACAGTGCAGCAGGTGTTGGGGAGCCCAGGAGTTCTGCTTTAAGAACTATTTTCCCTAATGGGGCTATTGGGGGTGGTTAGTTAAGGGACATAACGCAGGTAAAGCGCAACACCTGACATCAGTGTCCAATAAATGGCAATGCTTATTAGAATAAATGGTAAGCATCAGAACCACAATACAAACTCAGGGATTATTGGCTCCAAATACCAGGAACACTGCACTTCCAGGGTCATGACAAATGTCCCAGCAATGTAATCAGGGTTCCTGGCTGAGTAGAAAATCGTGTGCTTTTGGAAACACTTGTTTGCTTTTATAGGGCATGCTTGCAATGCTGAGAAATGTGTACCTTTTCTCATTTTTCTTTAAAAAATGAGTGTACCACACTCAAACATTTTTGGAGGCCCCTCATCACAACTTCACTGCAAAGGTTCAGCAAGTTAGGCACATGTTAGAAGAGAATTTAGCAATATTTGCCTCCAACATCCCTAATTTACAAGGCAAACGTGATATGATGGATCTGCTCCCTGCCAGCAGCTACTTTGAACACTTTGAGTCATACTGCTGATTCATAAAATGAGGATAATAATATACTTGTTCAACTACCTGAACAACATGCTTCCCAGTACTCCTCCATTCTCTCCCTTCCTAATTCCCACAAAACAAAAAATGCCATTTTCTCTGCGGAGGTACTCTTCACGCAAATCTCGGGGATATCTGCATTAAAAGTAAATGTAAAATTTTGGAAAGTTTGGGCATAGTGGGCATATTTTGAATTGTAGATGATGGCAATGGGAAAAAACACAACTTTTTTTTCACTCCATCTGACCCTACTTATGTATCAGGTTGGCCCTAGATTAGCTCTGAATTGTAGCACAAAGAGAAGAACACCAGCAAATCTGCCTTTGAGATTGAGCCTTGTCCACTACTGGCTCTTTGACTCTGGGCGAGTCTGGGCCTCAGTTTTCCTACCTGTAAAAAGAGTTGGTGGGGGAGGGTAACACCCAACTGCTAGAGCTGTTGTGAGGACTAAATAAAATAAAGGACATGAAAGCACTTTGAAAACCCTGGGTATCCACAGAGACGTGAGATCTTATTGTGGACTGTAATCATTAAAATCGGAGTTGTCATTGTTAACTGTAAATCTAACAGTAACCTCAATTTGTGTTTAATTCCTGGTGAAAAGCACTTTCCAGAATGTCATCCAGCTTTGGTCTGTGGTCATAGAGCTTACTAGTAAATACTTGTGCATGGGTGGCAAGCGACATCCCCAGATGTGTCTAAGCCAACAGTAACACCCGATAGCCATCATTCCAGTCTGGTTCCTTCTCTCTGAAACACTTTGTCCTGTTTGCAGAACTGGCCCACACTCGGCACATTTGACGAGTGGTGAGGAAGCCAGTGGCTAGAGCAGAGTGAGTAGGGGCAAGGGCGGTGAGCAATGAGCTCAGAGAAGCAGTGAGAGACAGGACCTGTGTGAGCAAAGGAGGCTGTGATCGAACTCAGGTTCTAACTGGATCATTTCAGGGCCAGAGTGGAAGTGGGGAGGCCAGCAAGGAGAACTTAACCCTGACGAGGGGCCTGGTTGGTTGGACCAGGGAGTTAGTGATGGAGGTGGTGAGTAGTGACTTGGTGCTGGACATAGAAAGGACGTGTAGGAGAACGTGATGTCCAGGAGGATCCAAGATTTGGGCCCGAGCATCTGCAAAGAAGACAGTGCAGCAGGTGTTGGGGAGCCCAGGAGTTCTGCTTTAAGAACTATTTTGAAGAATTACATTTGGGGGACTTCCCTGATGGTGCAGTGGTTAAGAATCCTCCTGCCAATGCAGGGGTCACGGGTTCGAGCCTTGGTCCGGAAAGGTCCCATGTGCTGCGGAGCAACTAAGCCCCTGTGCCACAGCTACTGAGCCTGTGCACCTAGAGCCCGTGAGCCACAACAAGAGAAGCCACCGCAATGAGAAGCCTGTGCACCGCAACGAAGAGTAGCCCTCGCTCGCCACAACTAGAGAAAGCCCGCGCGCAGCAACGAAGACCCAGCACAGCCAAAAGTAAATACGTAAACAAAATTTTAAAATATATGTTAAAAAAAAGAAAAGAATTACACCTGGGAGTTTTAGTAAAACATTTATCCACATGTGAGTTTTTGAAAAGGCACACACATCCATAACACACATTATAATTTTCAAAGAAATTGCTTGTCTGTTATCTCATTTGATCCTTAAAGCAGCCTTGGAAGGTTGCTGCTACTTTCCCCACTGCATCATGATTTGATTGGACAAGTGGAATCACTATGGTTTGATATAGAATAAGAGGTTTACCATAGAAATTAGACCTTGTGCCATGGGTAAGCTCATGGAGAAGGGTCTGTGTCAGGTGTTGTGCCTACAGTTGGTACTGGAAGTCGGGAGGGAAAGCTGGACATGAAGTGACGGAGAGCAAGGACATGCTAGAATCCCCATGGAGAATAGGGACCCCATGAACATGAACCAGAGCCTGTGTCCATCTCCCATCAACTCCAACCTCAATGTCACAGATGACCTACAGGAGAAGCCGTGCCCTTTACATGCAACTGCACATACTCTGACGCAGGACTTGAAAGGGCTACAGGAGGATGTAGTAGGAGCTGAAGGTCCAGGTGCAGCACCACACCAATGAGCTGAGCTAGCAGATCAGCAACAGTGTGAGAGTGTGTGTGTGTGTGTGTGTGTGTGTGTGTGTGTGTGTGTTGCCACAGTGCCTGCTATAGCATAAAAATAGTTCCTGCTTCGCTGCCACCTTCCAAATCTAGCACAGATTTGTCTTATAGCCAACTCGAAATGAGATCCACACAGGGAAGGGAATTCTGGGAAAAATGATTCCAGCGTAGCTAAATTGACATGGTATAAAGCCACCACACCCAGTTTACAGATGAAGAAAATTAAGGCCCAGAGAAATGACCTGACTTGCCCAACGCCTCGCAGAACCTCTGTAGCAGATGTTTTTTCCAGAGCCAGTTTTGCTGACCCCTAGCCCTCTGGCTTTAGTTCACAGTTTTTGAATGCTTGCTATGTGCCAGACACTGAGCAATCACATCCAATGCTCACCACCACTTTAGGGAGTAGGTATTATATTCCCCAGTTTATAGATGAACATACCGAGGCTCAAATAGGTCAAGTCAAGTAAAATAATTACGGAAAGGGAAAGCCGAGATTCAAACACGGGTTGGTCAGACCACAAGCCCCACGCTCTCAGCCTCCTAGTGTGTGGTCTCTCCTCCACTGACCTCATGTCCCACCCTGCTTCCCAGGGTGGAGCATCAGAAGCTGGCTCACGCTAAGAGAGGTCCTGGCACCCCAATTTCTCCTCTGTGGTGCTGGCCTGGGGCCAGTTCCCTCCCACCCCATGGACAGTGTAAAAACATGGTAGGAAATGCTTTGGTTAGTACAATTAGGAGCTGCACTGAAGGGAACGCGTACTCCAAACACAGCAGGGCAGAAGCACCAGAGCACAGGCTCTGATGCGGAAGAAGCCCACCAGCTCTCGGCCACAGGAACCGGAAGCCTAAAACTCAAGCAAATGCCCCCTTGATGCTGAGAAATTTCCCACAGTTCCAGAGAGGCCAGAAAATAGATCTGGGGACTTCCCTGGTGGCGCAGTGGTTAAGAATCTGCCTGCCAATGCAGGGGACACGGGTTCGAGCCCTGGTCCGGGAAGATCCCACATGCCGTGGAGCAATTAAGCCCGTGCACCATAACTACTGAGTCTGCGCTCTAGAGCCCACATGCCACAACTACTGAAGCCCGTGTGCCTAGAGCTCGTGCTCTGCAACAAGAGAAGCCACCACAATGAGAAGCCCACGCACCACAATGAAGAGTAGCCCCTGCTCTCCGCAACTAGAGAAAGCCCGCGCGCAGCAACGAAGACTCAATGCAGCCAAAAAATAAAATAAAATAAAATAAAATAAAGAAAGAAAAGAAAATAGATCTGGGTGGGGACAGGAGAAGGCCTATTGCTTTAGAAATAAAACCTAAGATTTGTGGCTTTAGAGTTATCAAACAACTCTACATTCATTTAATTCTCTTGGTAATAGGAGTAATAATAATAATGTAATAGCTATTATTACATATTGCAGTGGACTCTGCTTGTTTTGTGCCAGGCGCTCTTCTAAGCGCTTCACGTAAATTAACCCAGTTAATCCTCACAATAAGCACATAGGGTAGGAAGTACTATTGTCCCTATTGGGAAATTGGATATGGAAAGATTATAACTTGTCCGGGGAGCCCAGGGCATCTGCCACCAGAGCCTAATTATTCAACCTTTCTGCAATACTAATCTGTCTCTCAACAACCCTGCAAGGAAAGGAGACAGGAAAGGAAGGTGACAGGATTATGGTCTCCATTTTGCAGATGAGAAAACTGAGGCTCAGAGAGTGGAATAAGGTGCCTAAAACCTCCCTACCTAACCCAAATTTGAAGCCAGAGCTAGTGAACTGTGAAGCTCATTCCCTTTCCACTCTGCCGCTCAGTCCTGTTCAGTTAGTGAATGGCACATTCAGGACTTGAAACCAAGTCTTCCAATGTCTAACTCAAGCCCAGCACCAGTTGCTTATGGTTTGCCAGAAAGACTCATTGCTTGGAATACTCAAGTGGGCAATCTGGCTTCCAAAGTCAGCCTGGAGGCCAAAAGCCATCTTCCTGGTGAACAGAAGGGTCCTCTCACATTTTCAGTCAGGAAAGGACCAATGTTGACTTTCCCACCTTGGAAATGTTGCCTCACACCTTGAAAACAGAAGAACAAAAATAATTTGAGTTTTAGAGGTTGGGCAACCCCAGCCCTGGTCTATGGCCATAACTGTGGTCGCCCTAGCATTTAGCCCCTTGGAGGCAATAGTGTAATCACGCCTCTGTAATTCAACAAAACTCACTCACCCAGCATCGGCTTACTAGGCATCCCCTCCAGAGACACACCCTAGGGGAAGGGGAGGCATGTACATGAGGGAGCTCACACACAGTCCCTGCCTTCGGTGACTTTACTGAGTAACTGGGCAAACTCCAATTCCCCTCCCGCCCATCCGCACCACCACATACCTAAATAATATCAAGAAACATGGCCACAGGAACCAGTGGAAGCTAGCAGGAAAATGGCTGATAAAAATGTCTTTCATCATTCACTCAATTATATATAAATATGCATAGTTTCCTCTTATTTGTCAAGTACTGTGCTAGGCACTTTGGATGTGAATCACATTTAATCTTCCTAACACCCCCGTATGGCACATACTAGTATCTTTATTTTACAGATAAAGGGAAGCACATGGTGGGAAGATGACTTGCTCAAGATGAGCCTGTGAGATAATGTTTGTAATTCTAGAACCCAGATCATCTGACATCCAGTTCACAGTTCTTTTAATTCCATCATACTAGAAAGGGAATTATGAGATCCTGGAGTAAAACACAGGAGCAAAGCAAGCAGAGAAAAAAAGGGTGAGACAGGCAAATCAATGGGCAGGTTATTACAGATTTTTTACCTACCCATGGAAGGCAGAAATAACTAAGACAGCTAGTTGCCCAGCAAAGCATGGTGTTCCCCTTCCATAGTGGAGCCATGTTGCTAGGAAATGACTGCCAAGCCAAGGCCTCCCTTTGTCCTTGCATCTCGATGTGGCTGTGGAATCTGTCCTCACCAATGGGATGAGGACAGAAGTTGTGTATGTCACTTTTGGGCAGTGTGTTTAAGAAGTGGTTATGCCTTCTTTATTCCCACTTTTCCCATCCACTGGTAGAAAGCAGAGGGTCTCACCACAGGCACTCCAGACATCCCTGCTGAGAGAAGAGCAGTTGGGTAAACAGAATCTCACATTTGGGCTGGATGTGAGCAAGAAATGAACTTCTGTTCTGTTGGTGCATCATACATTTGGGGGTTTACTTGTTACAGCATCTAGCATTAGGCTAACTAAATATGGCAGATGAGTGCTAGGCTTTGGGTTGTTGTAGAACATAATTCACTCTACCTCTCAGGTAGGCAATAAATCAATAAGGTACATATAGGTTAACCAGCCTTTCTGAGGACAAGAAGGGCCCTTGGCCAGAGGTGTGGCTTTCGCTAGACTGAGCTCCTTGGGCTGAGGCCTGTCTCACTGCTCTCTGCTTCCCGGGTCTAGCACAGCTCCTGGCTCACAGGACATATTCAGTAGGCGCTCTAAGAACGGATCACTTCCCAGGTCATTGCCACCAGAACACAGTGAGTGGCCGCAAGACTGAAACTTGATGAAAATATCTTGAAACCAGAAAAAAAAGGGAGTATTTCTAAAATGTCTAGGAGAGAATCTGAACTAAGCCTTGAGCCTCTATTAAATGAATATATGTATCATAAGAAGAACAACAAATTTTGCTAGTTTTCCCACTTTTAATTTGAGCTGTCCTATATTTCAGCTTGGTAGGTATGATTAGAACCCATCAATATCCAGTTTGCCCCTCCTTCCTGGGCACACAGAAGACCACTCATCCCAATAACCATGTGGTTAGGTGTGGCCGTGGGAGTAGATCTAGCCCCAGGGCTCTGAGGGAAAGTGACGTTAGCATATCTGGGCTGAAGCATAGCTGGGAGGGTGTGTGTTCTCCACGAGCCCCTGCCCTGCCTGGGCTGAGATGATGGAGACACCAAATCACAGGAGTATGGGGTTGCAGAGCCTCTGGATGGAGAGCAGCTGCTCTGGAGAGCTGCCCAGAACCACAGGGGACTTTGCATGAGTCAGAAATTAACTTCTGTTAAGTCACTGAGATTTGAGAGTGGGTTGTTACTACAACACAGCCGAGCCCAACCTGATCCCCAAAAGCCTGTTTGCTTCAAATTCCTTTACATCTGAGAAATAGATGAGGCAAATGTACAGCAAAGAGGGAAAGAATAAAGTGTTTCCATCACCCAAATACTAATCTACAATTTCAAACTACAAACGTGTCCGCCATGAGCCAAGCATGGTGCCAGGTCCCAAGCTGGGCCCTGGGGGAATTGGAATGAATCTGAATCAATCTCTCTCCGCACAGAGCTCACAGACCAGTGAGAGAGACAGGTGTGTTATTAAAATATGATGGGATGCTGCGATGGCTATAGTTCTACTATTGTACAAAGTGCTCAGGGCACACATAGGGTGGAACACTGCATTCTGCCTGTTCCTATATTAAGGTCACTCTGGGCTCAGCCAAACAGGAGCCACTCCTAGAACACTCACAGGAGCCAGACTAGGTCAGACTGTCTCTAGTAGTAAAGCGGGCAAACAAGGCAAGGGGCAAAGTTTCCCTTCCCTCCTTATCGTGCCTCCTCTTGGCTCTGCATGCAGGCTCTTCTTTCCCAGCGTGGAAGGCCTCCCCTGGCTCTTCAGGTCCTCCCCTTGGCCAGTCCTCTAAATCAGAGCCCTAAGTGGTGTATTAGTCAGGATTCTCCAGAGAAACAGAACCAGATACGTGTTTGTTTGTTTATTTGTTTATTAATGATAAGGAATTGGCTCACACAGTTATGGAGGCTGAGAATTCCCAAGATGGGCAATCAAGAAGTCTGGAGCCATGTTGCTAGGAAATGACTGCCAAGCCAAGGCCTCCCTTTGTCCTTGCATCTCGATGTGGCTGTGGAATCTGTCCTCACCAATGGGATGAGGACAGAAGTTGTGTATGTCACTTTTGGGCAGTGTGTTTAAGAAGTGGTTATGCCTTCTTTATTCCCACTTTTCCCATCCACTGGTAGAAAGCAGAGGGTCTCACCACAGGCACTCCAGACATCCCTGCTGAGAGAAGAGCAGTTGGGTAAACAGAATCTCACATTTGGGCTGGATGTGAGCAAGAAATGAACTTCTGTTCTGTTGGTGCATCATACATTTGGGGGTTTACTTGTTACAGCATCTAGCATTAGGCTAACTAAATATGGCAGATGAGTGCTAGGCTTTGGGTTGTTGTAGAACATAATTCACTCTACCTCTCAGGTAGGCAATAAATCAATAAGGTACATATAGGTTAACCAGCCTTTCTGAGGACAAGAAGGGCCCTTGGCCAGAGGTGTGGCTTTCGCTAGACTGAGCTCCTTGGGCTGAGGCCTGTCTCACTGCTCTCTGCTTCCCGGGTCTAGCACAGCTCCTGGCTCACAGGACATATTCAGTAGGCGCTCTAAGAACGGATCACTTCCCAGGTCATTGCCACCAGAACACAGTGAGTGGCCGCAAGACTGAAACTTGATGAAAATATCTTGAAACCAGAAAAAAAAGGGAGTATTTCTAAAATGTCTAGGAGAGAATCTGAACTAAGCCTTGAGCCTCTATTAAATGAATATATGTATCATAAGAAGAACAACAAATTTTGCTAGTTTTCCCACTTTTAATTTGAGCTGTCCTATATTTCAGCTTGGTAGGTATGATTAGAACCCATCAATATCCAGTTTGCCCCTCCTTCCTGGGCACACAGAAGACCACTCATCCCAATAACCATGTGGTTAGGTGTGGCCGTGGGAGTAGATCTAGCCCCAGGGCTCTGAGGGAAAGTGACGTTAGCATATCTGGGCTGAAGCATAGCTGGGAGGGTGTGTGTTCTCCACGAGCCCCTGCCCTGCCTGGGCTGAGATGATGGAGACACCAAATCACAGGAGTATGGGGTTGCAGAGCCTCTGGATGGAGAGCAGCTGCTCTGGAGAGCTGCCCAGAACCACAGGGGACTTTGCATGAGTCAGAAATTAACTTCTGTTAAGTCACTGAGATTTGAGAGTGGGTTGTTACTACAACACAGCCGAGCCCAACCTGATCCCCAAAAGCCTGTTTGCTTCAAATTCCTTTACATCTGAGAAATAGATGAGGCAAATGTACAGCAAAGAGGGAAAGAATAAAGTGTTTCCATCACCCAAATACTAATCTACAATTTCAAACTACAAACGTGTCCGCCATGAGCCAAGCATGGTGCCAGGTCCCAAGCTGGGCCCTGGGGGAATTGGAATGAATCTGAATCAATCTCTCTCCGCACAGAGCTCACAGACCAGTGAGAGAGACAGGTGTGTTATTAAAATATGATGGGATGCTGCGATGGCTATAGTTCTACTATTGTACAAAGTGCTCAGGGCACACATAGGGTGGAACACTGCATTCTGCCTGTTCCTATATTAAGGTCACTCTGGGCTCAGCCAAACAGGAGCCACTCCTAGAACACTCACAGGAGCCAGACTAGGTCAGACTGTCTCTAGTAGTAAAGCGGGCAAACAAGGCAAGGGGCAAAGTTTCCCTTCCCTCCTTATCGTGCCTCCTCTTGGCTCTGCATGCAGGCTCTTCTTTCCCAGCGTGGAAGGCCTCCCCTGGCTCTTCAGGTCCTCCCCTTGGCCAGTCCTCTAAATCAGAGCCCTAAGTGGTGTATTAGTCAGGATTCTCCAGAGAAACAGAACCAGATACGTGTTTGTTTGTTTATTTGTTTATTAATGATAAGGAATTGGCTCACACAGTTATGGAGGCTGAGAATTCCCAAGATGGGCAATCAAGAAGTCTGAGACTGGGCTTCCCTGGTGGCGCAGTTGTTGGGAGTCCGCCTGCCGATGCAGGGGACACGGGTTCGTGCCCCGGTCTGGGAAGATCCCACATGCCGCGGAGCAGCTGGGCCTGTGAGCCATGGCCGCTGGGCCTGCGCATCCGGAGCCTGTGCTCCGCAACGGGAGAGGCCACAACAGTGAGAGGCCCGCATGCCACAAAATTAATTAATTAATTAATTAAATAAAAAGAAGTCTGAGATGCAGGATTGCCCATGATATGGTTCTAGTCCAAGTCCAAAGGCCTGAGAATCAGGAGAGATAATGGTATAAATTCCAGTCTGAAAGCCTGCAGGCCTGAGACCCAAGAAGAGTGATTTTTCAGTTTGAGTCCAAAGGAAGGAAAAGACTGATGTCCCAGTTCAAGCCAGTCAAACAGCAGGCATTCCCTCTTACCCAGTTGGTTTTGTTCTATTTAGGTCTTCAGTTGATTGGATGAGGCCCACCCACATCAGGGAGGGCATCTGCTTTAGTCAGTCTAATGGTTTGTTGTACCCCTGAAACTAACACAACATTGTTAATCAACTGTACTCCAATATAAAATAAAAAGTTAAAAAAAAAAAAAGCAAATGTTAATCTTCATCCAGAAACAGTCTTACAGACACCCCAGAATAATGTCTGACCAAGTGTCAGGGCATCCCTGGCCCAGGCAACTTGACACATAACATTAACCATCATGGTTGGTGACACTTGTCCTGACTGCTTTCCCATTGATTCACAGCCAGTTCAGCTTGGGAAGCAAAAAGGAGAGGAAGGGAATCCAACAGACTAATGTATGTCAACGACGGAAGTAACTCTCATTCAGTTAGTGGCTACTGCTAGCCAGGCATGTTAGACACATTCTCTCTAACCTTGATACAACTCTGCAACATGGGAGAATGAGCCCCATTGTACAGATAAGGAACCTCAAGATCAGAGAGATAACATATACTGAGAGTAAGTCATTGTATCAGCTGGTGGCTCTGAGAGGTCTGTACATCACGGCCTCATCTTCTAATTCCTGCCCTGTAACCAAGTTCCTGACTTTAATATCTGAGCTATTCTGTCTGCTCCATAGCCTTACAGCTATTGTTTCCTCCCTATGTGTTTGCAATAGCAAAGTAAAAAATCCCAACCATCTGCCACTTAATAAAAAGAAAAATATTGATACTTTTAACTCAAAGGATATGGTCGTGGCAGCAGGAAGCAAGCAGTGCAGGTAGATCAGCTGATTGCAAGGCTCTCACAAACCCATGTCCCTTGTCTCCTCCCACCACCTCATCTTGCTACTCCAAAGCCATTAAAGAAATAGCCCCTGGCTCTGAACAGCACCCAAGAAAGGCAATTCAGAAGCTGGTGCTCTGACGGCAAGGTGTCTTCTAGGTCTATTGCCCTTGAGCTTGGAGACCTCTACCATTTCTCTGCCCGGCTTTGCTTTTACAGTTTCTTTAGGACCAGGAGGTTGCTACTTCAAGATGGTCCCTTGCCTTTTATTCATTGGTCAGTTCATGCATGTATCCAACTGCTTCTCCAATCAGGAGCATTTAAGAAGGAGGTGGTGAAGTCATCCCTCTCAACTGCAGCGGCAGGGTGGCCTTAGGAAGAGTCCAAAGGACTGCTGTCATTGCAGCTTTTTTTTTTTTTTTGCGGTACGCGGGCCTCTCACTGCTGTGGCCTCTCCTGCTGCGGAGCACAGGCTCCGGACGCGCAGGCTCAGCGGCCATGGCTCACGGGCCCAGCCGCTCCGCGGCATGTGGGATCTTCCCGGACCCGGGCACGAACCCGTGTCCCCTGCATCGGCAGGCGGACTCTCAGCCACTGCGCCACCAGGGAAGCCCTGTCATTGCAGCTTTAATTGACAGGTACGCTAGGGGAGGACAAGGAGTAAAACCACAAGCATCAGCCAACGTCTTAGTTTGTTCCGGCTGCTGTAATAAGTACCAAAGACTGGGTAGCTTGTAACAACAGAATTTTATTTCCCAAAGTTCTAGAGGATGGGACTTCCAGGATCATGGTGCTGGCAGATTCAGTGTCTGGTGAGAGCCCACTTCTTGGTTCATAGATGGCTGTCTTCTCACTAAGTCCTCATAGGGCTGAAGGAGAGGAAGGAGCTCTCTGGAGTCTCTTGTAAGGACACTAATCCCATTCAGGAGAGCTCTGCCCTTATCACCTAACTGCCTCTCAAAGGCCCTACCTCCAAATACCATCACGTTGGGGATCAGGTTTCAACACATGAATTCTGAGGGGAAAGAAGAAATACTTAATCTATAGCAGCCAAGAAACAAAAGACCTTTAGGAACAAAGTATTTCTAATCCTTATCTTTTGCTGAGACATCTTTAGCCCAAGAACCAGGACATTTCCTTGGTTACAAAATTCAACTTTAGTAAAGAGCAAGATAAACATGCAGTTCTAAGGGTTTCTAAGGACAAAAGCCAAGGCAGTGTGTGTGTGTGTGTGTGTGTGTGTAAAATAGGTCTTACTTACAATTATAGCTGGGTCAAGACTTGAACCCAAATCATCCTTACTCTCAAATCCACACAAACACCAATGTACCCTTCATGTAATACAATGTCACCTGCATGGGTGATATGTTTAAAATAAGAAAATGCTTATTCCTCCCATCTGAGACACAAGCTCCTGGGGTTTCACAGGAACCTTTGGAAAGCAATGCTTTAACCAGTGATTTTTAGTCTGTCTTTTTTGCTCCAAACAAATAAAAAATAAATATTCATGCTTCCACTGGGAGCAGTAGCTCACTATGGCATAGACATAGAGTTTAAATGCAGGGTTGGGGGCAGAAGGAAGAGGGCATGTGTGGGCTGGACAAGCCCTCAGGTGATTTGGATACATCATGGGGAGATAAATAGTATGGGCTTCTACTCTACAAGGATCCTAATGTTCAGGCCTGGTCTTCATGGGACAGATCTCATTTTAGTCCTTTGTTTTCTTCTAACTTAAATTTACACAATTTTTCATTAATAAGACAATTAAAAATAAACTCTAGTCTCCTTGGAGCTCTATGTTTCCTTTATATCATTGCCAGAAAATTAGGTACAGCTGGGAGCTGCATTTACAGGAGGACATGGACTTTGGAATCAGAGAGACCCAGGCTCGAATTCCAGGTCCTCTCAAGGAAGGACACTAAACCCCTTGACTCAGTTTCACCCACCCCTTGAGCCTCAGTTTCCTCATCCTCAGAACCAGATGATCCTATCACCTTTCTGGATTTGGAGGGTCTTACATGCTACAGACAATAAATATTTTCTACTCTGCTGCCTCTCACTGAATGTTGCTTCAGAAGTCCATTTCCAAGAATTGGCCTAGTGTGTATATTTGTCATTTGAAATAGCTATTCTATTGTGATAATGTGTCACAATTTGCTCTGCCATTTCCCCAATGGTGGTAGTGGGGATTGCTTCTAGTTTTCTTTACTTATGAATTGGATTGCTATGAACATCTTTACACAGATGACTTTTTCCCCCCTTAAGGGATTTCCTTGGAGTAAATTCCCAGAAGTAGAATCACTGGATTGAAGAATAGAATCTTCTTTGTAGCCCTTGTTATTTGTTGCCAGATGAATTCTCATTTTCTAAGAAGGCTTTCAGCTGGGAGAGCCCAGCATTTGTGGTAGATATTATGGGTGGTTTCTGTCAGCCACTGCTGTTCCTGTCAAAAGCCTTACTGGAGAAATCATTCTCAGACTCTCATCCTGCAATTGGCACAAAGTGGTAGGAAATATGGACTAAATATAGAAGAAAGTGGAATGTGTAGGGATGCAGGGCTGGGAGAGTGAAAGTTGATAAATCTCCCTGCATTTAGGAATTAGGATCTGATTTGACTATGTACTTTGGTCTAGAGGTAAAGGCTATTGGAAGAAAACACTTCAAATAAGCTAATATTTAATGTTTTCATTCTACATACATTTATGAGTCCTTACCCAACATGTGCCAACATTTATTTGGTGTCTGAACCTAGCCTCCCCAACTCCCTTTGTAATATGAGGAAGGCAAGTGGTCAAAGTCTGCTCCTGCCCACCAGGGGCCTTTCCCAGCTCAGATACTAGAAGAGAGAGCCTGCTTAAGAAGCCAAATGAGGGTATGAGTAGAGCCTCAAATCAGAGGCACATAACAAACTGAGCCACAGAACAACGAATCAAGAGCTTCCCTGAAATGAACAAATGCAAAAGTCCAGAGGAAGAGTAATGGGAGTATATGTGGAGTAAAGGAGAAAACTGCAGGGAGGGAGGGCGATGTAAACCAGTATAATTTCCTAAAAGTTTTTTAATTGTGCTATTAAAATCTTAAATATCTTTGCCAATGTTGTTTTCTGCTTGATCTATCAATAACCAAGAAAGCTGTATTAAAATAGTGAAGGATCTGTTAGTAATTCTTTGTAGATCTAACAATATATATAATATATAATTTTGAAGCTATGCTATTAGGTGAATATGTTTTATACTGTTACCTTCCTGATAAATTGAACCTCTTAGCATGATGCAGTGATTCTCTTTATTTTTCTTAAAGCTTTTCCCCTTGAACTCTATTTTGTTTTGCATTGATTTAACTATAGCTGCTTTTTTAGGTTAATATTTTCCTGCTTTATTTTTTCTAGCCTTTGACTTTAAAATTTTCTGTATTCATACATTATAGTTGAACATCCCATAGAAATCATATAGTTAATTTGGTTTCTATATAGCCTAAGAATCTTTGTGTTTTAACAGGAGAGTTTTATCCATTTACATACATTGTGATCACTGATTGATTTGGATTATTTCTGCCCTCTTATTTCTTTTTTTTTTTTTTTGCCGTATGCGGGCCTCTCACTGTTGTGGCCTCGCCCGTTGCAGGGCACAGGCTCCGGAGGCGCAGGCTCAGTGGCCATGGCTCACGGGCCTAGCCGCTCCACGGCATGTGGGATCTTAACTGACCAGGGCACGAACCCACGTCCCCTGCATCGGCAGGCAGACTCTCAACCACTGTGCCACCAGGGAAGCCCCTGACCTCTTATTTCTATTTCTCTTTTCTATTCTTACTGTCTTTACTGTTTTACACCCACTCTTATTACCTTCTTTGAACTGACTGCATTTTTCCTCTTCCTCATCCTACTTCTCCCTGTACTTGTTTGGAAATTAAATGCTCCAAGTCTATTCTTTTCAACAAAGTATAAATAGCATTTTCACTTTTTCTCAGAAAATACCATGACCTTAGAATGCCTTAAATCTGATCACCTCCTCCTCCAAACTCACATACTATTTTTGTCCATATTTCAGTTCTTGGCTTTTTGCCCCAGACACTAGATATTATCATTATTTTAGTTTTCTTAGTTTTGTCTACAAATTTACCAAAATCCCCACTCACCATATCTCCTTGAACATTTCATCCATTTTCCTTAATAATTATCTGCTGTTAGTAAACTTTCTCAGTTTTTGTTTTTCTGCAAATTTCTGTATTTTACCCTTATTCTCGACTGGTAGTTTTCCTGGGTATGGAATTGTGGGTTATTTTATTTCAGCACATTGAAGATATCAATTCACCATTTTCTGGCTTCCATAGTTTCTCTAGAGAAATGCAAAACAAAACTACAATGAGCTACCATTTCACACCGGTCAGAATGGCCATCATTAAAAAGTCTACAAATGACAAACGCTGGAGAGGGTGTGGAGAAAAGAGAACCGTCCTACACTGTTGGTGGGAATGTAAGTTGGTGCAGTCACTCTGGAAAACAGTATGGAGGTTCCTCACAAAACTAAAAATAGAGTTGCCATACGACCCTGCAATCCCACTCTTGGGTATATATCCAGAGAAAACTGTAATTTGAAAAGATCCATGCACCCCTATGTTCATAACAGCACTAGTCACAATAGCCAAGACACTGAAGCAACCTCAATGTCCATTGACAGATGAATGGATAAAGAAGATGTGGCACATATATATACAATGGAATACTACTCAGCCATAAAAAAAGAATGAAATAATGCCATTTGCAGCAACATGGAGGGAGCCAGAGATGATCATACTAAGTGAAGTAAGTCAAAGAGAAAGAGAAATACCATATGATATCACTCGTATGTAGAATCTAAAATATGACACACATGAGCCTATCTACAAAACAGAAACAGACTCACAGACATAGAGAACAGGCTTGTGGTTGCCAGTGGGGAGAGGAGTAGTGGAGGGGGTGGATTGGGAGTTTGGGATTAGCAGATGCAATCTATTATATATAGAATGGATAAACAACAAGGTCCTACTGTATAGCACAGGGAACTATATTCAGTATCCTGTGATAAACCATAATGGAAACAGATATGAAAAAGAATGTATGTTCAGGGCTTCCCTGGTGGCGCAGTGGTTGGGAGTCTGCCTGCCGATGCAGGGGACATGGGTTCGTGCCCCGGTCTGGGAGGATCCCATGTGCCGCGGAGCAGCTGGGCCCGTGGGCCGTGGCCGCTGGGCCTGCGTGTCCGGAGCCTGTGCTCCGCGGCGGGAGAGGCCGCAGCGGTGAGAGGCCCGCGTCCTGCAAAAAAAAAAAAAAAAAAGAGAATGTATGTTCAATACTCTGTAATGGCCTGTATGGGAAAAAACTCTAAAAAAGAGTTGATATACATATATGTATAACTGATTCACTTTGCTGTACACCTGAAACTAACACATTGTAAATCAACTATAATCCAATAAAAATTTTTTTCAATAGAAATTTTTTGAAAAAGAAAGAAAAAGAATGTATATATGAATACACATATATGTATAACTGAATCACTTTGCTGTACAGCAGAAATTAACACAACATTGTAAATCAACTCTACTCCAATTTAAAAAAGAAAAAGAAGAAGAAGAAGAAGAAGAGACACAAGAGTGCTTGTCCTTTTTCTCTCTGCCATGTGAAGACATGGCCAGAAGGTGGCTGTCAGCAAACCAGGGAGAGAGCCCTCACCAGAACCCAACCATGCTTGCTCCCTGATCTTAGACTTCCTGTCTCCAGAGCTGAGAAAAAAATTTTCTGTTGTTTAAGTCACCCAGTCTGTGTTACTTTGTTATGGCAGCCCAAGGAGACTCCGCATAAAACAGATAATATAGTAAAATATATATATTTTCTTTTCTCTAGAGAAGTCAGCCATCAGACACATTGCTAATCCTTTGAGAAAAGTCTTATCTTTTCTTTCCAACTTATCTTCTCTTTCATCCCACCTCCAAATACCTTTTTTGATTTTCTGGAGTTTGCCATTATTTGTATTTGTGTGTGTGTGTGTGTGTGTGTGTGTGTGTGTGTGCGAGTGTGTGTGTGTGCGAGCGTGTGTGTGCGTGTGTGTGTGTGTGTGTGTGTGTAATTTGTTGTTATGTTGGATCTGAGAATTCGTTTCTGTTGTATACCTTATTCTCTGGAAAATAGACTCTGAGTAAAAGATTGGCATGCAGAAAGCTTTTTGAAGAGAGTTCTCAGGATCAAGGTCTGTAAAGTAAAGGAATAGGATTGGAACAGGATGAAATTGGGTTGTGATGTAGTCACAAAAATGGCATCATCAGCCCATCCTATGGGGGACTCTGGCACTTAGATGGCCAGAGTCAGAAGCGTTGTCTCAAACTGGGCCAATGTAGCTGAGCCTTTATAATTTCACAGCAATGACTCATTGGACTGAGGTGGCCCTCATGAGAGGTGTGTGACATTGGGCAAGGCAACTCTCTTCAGGCATACCTTGTCAATCGCCAACACTCTTAGTAGCTGATCCTGATGGGGGTAGGAAACAGAATCGGGCTGGAACACCAGAGCATCCACTACAGTCCACCCCCATGATATTCAGATCTACTTGTTGGAATATGTCCTAGAAGCGTATCTTTCAGGAATTTACTGGACTCTTTTTCTGGAAAAACTTAAAAATAAGGTTAATGGTATAAACTACTGCATTGACTGCTGCAGGACAAAGCAGATACTCATCATCTCCTTCCTCTACTCTCCAGACCCCTCATCCTCAGCTAGTGCCTCTGAAGGTTTAAACAGCTTACCTGGAGGGGTGACCCAGGCTCTCATCTCTGAAGGATCTGAACTCTTGGTCACCCTGGCCTTCTCAGGCAATGACTTTTGCACTTATCTATTTACCATCAAAATTAGGTGAAGAAATACCAAGAAACACTCAAATAAATCACCTGGGTGCCAAACATATTCTTCCCTGCCCTCACTGTGTAACATCAGCTCTACCTCTTCCTGCTAATCAGAATCAATTACCCCTTCCAGGAGCCTGAAGGGATGAGAGAGCAAGAGGTAGCTGAAAAGTTAATAGAATTCTTTCCAGAAGCATTTCCCTCTCTGTAAATAAACCTATGTAGAGCCCAGAGTCGTGGGGATGAAGCACAAATTCCCCAAGTGGATAATTGGGAATGATGGCAAGGAGGCTACTCCTACATAAACCCCTTGGTTTCCAGACCCATGTATTCAGCCTACTGGGGACAGCATATCACCTCCATGGCTTTCTTCAGGTCAGGCTCACTCTTCTGTCTCGGCGTTCATTAAGATAATTGCAACTACTATGATTTTGACAATTAAATGCGAAATCTCACCTCTGTTTCGGGGATCATGTCATCTCCATTGTTATTAGTATCCCAATTCCCCTACCGTGAGCTCTGGTCTATAGGGAACAGCCATCACTGAGCTTCTTGGTGATGCCGATCTTCCTCTGGTCAGTGTGTTCCTTATTGCTTTGGCAAGTGATGTGTCTTTTGGGCCCACCTGTGGAACATAGTCTTCTGGTGGATTTTCCAGCCTTAGTTTACACACTTCTCTGAGCCATTTTATCTCCTGTTCCAACATCTTCCATAGCAACTATGGTATTTCAACTTCACTGACTGTGGGCTATAAGCATTCTCCAAACATTTAAGAGTCATCCTGAAAGTGTGTTAGCGCTGTCTCCCAGGGTCCTAGTCAGGGAGAGTCCTAGTCAGGGAGAGTGCTGCCATATCTTTAAACTTTTCCTTATCCAGTTTTATGGTCTGTACCCTATCTTGGTTCAGCACTCTCAGAATCTAGGTCTATACACACTCTCCCAGCTTCTGTTGGTACATGCTGGCTCTGTCCTGCAGTTCCTCTGGGTTATAGTTCCTTTCTTCCTTTACCAGGCCTGGCACTTCCCTAGCTGGAATATGTTGTGATTTAATCCTATATTTTTCTGGTGGCTAAAAGGAGGGCAAATAGGGGTGTCATGTGTTAGCTCACAAGGCAAAGGCCTCTGCATTGTCTTCAAGTGAGGGGGAAACACTAGCCTTTAACGGGAAGTGGTAGGCCACTGCTGCAGACCCAGAAAATTCAGAGCAATCTGGAGACTCAAGATATTCAAGTACATCAACCCAGATGTCCTTCTGCCACATCTCAGGGTCCCCTTCCTTTCCAATCAGGGCTCAACATTGGTAGACTAACCCTGCCTGAGTTTAGAATCTCTGTTACTCTTATGCTTAAATCCTGGGTCAGCTGAGCTCTTTCTGTTCCAGAGTTCAGGTGATGGGAGTCTCCATATAAGCTGCTGAATATTTACCCTCAGTCTTTCATTATCTTTCTCTGGAGCATCAATTGCTCCCTGCCACACTCATCCAATTCCATCCTCCTTATAGAGCATTTCCTCCATATTACTCAAACATCTGACCCACCACTGTACGGAAATACACTTGTACACCTTCTCAGTTTACCACAGTGAAAATTTTAGCCATTTCACTGCTACCTTGTGCCAAGAATCATCTGTGTTCCCTCCAGCACCAGTGATAACATTCTTACTGCCTGCAGCCAGCTCAAAAATTTTATATTAGCATCTGCATTCTTGGACACTCCAGGAACCAACTACTGCAAGTCAGATTTCCCGGGAAGCAGATTTTGGGATGAACATTTGCATATCGGAAACTTTTTGGAGAATATTCTCAGAATAAGCACCTTGAAGGACATGAAGGAACAGAATTGAACAGAAGGAGAAGGTAGGGTATTGAAGCACTCACAGCACTTCTCAGCTAATCCCAGGTGGACCACTGGAGCTTGGACAGACTTGAAGAATAATCCTGAATCTAGGCAAGGAGGCTGGCTTGATTCCTATGCATTCACCACTCACTGGAGGCTGACTGCCCTCAGGAAGGTGTGTGGGGGTGACCCTGGATGAAAGCAACTGTTCACAAAAGTTTCAAGTCAAAAAGAACAATGGAGCCACAGCGTGAGGACATGGTATGGTCAAGAAAGGAGTTCCTTAAATGAAAAAAGATGTTATAGCGCTTTTTAGGCTAAAGGGAAGGAACTAGAGGAAAGGGAGTTTTTCAGCCATCAGGAGGTCTGTGGCCTGGTGGTGGGTAGGATTCAGGGAAGATTAGAAGGAAGATTCTCCCTCTGCTGAGTGCTAATGACACCGTAAGAGAAGCAGCCCCGAAAGCTATGGACCATTTGGGAAAATAGTTCTGTGTATGAGGGTAGATGTGTGTGTTTAAAAGTTATTCATTAAACAATCATGAGAATGGACAGGTATGCCTAAAACTCATACAGATGGGGAGAGCTTGAAGGGAACCAGACCTGGAAGAGAATCTGTGCTTGGAAAAAATTTTCAATCAAAAAACTCTGTTGACCCTACTGAATCAGTATTTTCCAAATTTGTATGACCATGGAAGTTTTAATTGTTTGGAATATCTTTTGATGTGTCTCAGAACACTCCTCAAAACACAGTTTAGGAAATGTGGAGCCAAGTAATAACTTGAAGACTTTAATCAGTCTTCTAATGGAGATTCATCGTCAGGAGAGAAATGGAATAAAATAGAAGGATGGTTGAACTTTCTTATTCAATGATGTTTCACTTTGGAAGACATTTACAGAGCATCTACTGTCCACTAGACCCTGTTCTGGGCCCTAAGGACACAGAGATGACCAAGGCAAAGGCCCTGCACTCAAGGAGCTGGCAGCCTGTGAGGAGACTCACACAGGTCTATAAGTAGATATTATACTGAGTCCCTTGGGGAGGGAGATCCTTGGTGATCAGCCAGGAGCCTGCGCTTGTCCAGACATGGCCTGGACACCTTTTCTTCCTGAGAATGGACATGAAGAAGGAGGAAGACAGGAGCTGGGCCTGAGTGAGGGGACTCTTGGAGAGACCAAGAAGGGCAGGGGGAGGCCAGCATTTGGAGTGAGGACCTACCTGGCCTGACTCTGCCATTACCTGGTGCTGTAATCTTGGGCCAGGCCCATCTTTTAATCTCCCGGAGCTTCTGTCTCACTTGCAAAGTGGAGACAGTAATAATCCACACCTCACAGGGTCTCCATAAGGATCAAATAGGAAAAAAGGAATGTGAAAAAAATTTCGTATACCGTAAAGCACTCCACAAAGAGGGATCTTATGACTTACTTATTCCTTCACAAAGTGCATTTCAAAGAAAGCTAAACAAACTCCCCCAAACTTTCCACTCTCAGGGCTATTTTTATTTTGTGATTTTCCAAGCCTCAAAATGAAATTGAAAAAAAAATCTTCAGCGGCTGCTTTTTATATGGTAGTTTATAAGAGTCGGGGTGAAATAGAAATCATGATAGCACAAGGCCCCAAGTTTACATTCTCAGAGGGAGGCCATGAGCTGGGAGCAATGAGGACTTTAGGGAGGGCAGCTGAAATCACTAACGCCAGCCTGGCTCTAACTAGCCTGTGTAGTTTTAAGTGGTCTAATCAGCCCTGCTTTTCACAAACACAAATAAATAAAAATTGACATTACATCGGGCAACAATATGGCATGCCCTGTGCAATTAGAACCAGCTGAGTTTATGCACCCCACGGTTTACGGAGAAGGCAGCCGTGCACTGCGCTCTGGGGACAGATGGCTATGTGGCTTCTTAACACACATGTTCCAGGACAACGGTTCCCAGCCCCTCAGGGGGATGCAGGCTTCTTTCAGATGGTTCTAGAGGTTCATCTGTTATAACAGCCATGTCAATAGGCTGGCTAAATACTGGCTCCCACATATACGTAGGCATAATTTTCAAGTGTGCATGCATCTACAGAGGCTTTGTTCTTTAGGTATTTTCTCAATTAACAGATACTAAGAGCAAAACGACTGTGCCATGCGGGTGAGGTCTTTTATGTTAACAAAGGGTCCTCTTGCTCGAAGGGTTAGATTCCACTGCTGTAATGTGACAGAAGTCCCAGAATTCATTAGAATTAAATTGTAGAATGCTGTGGTGCATGGAGAAAAGGAACCACAGGGGTCTGAGAAAAGACAGGAGTCAAAACTTGTTCTAGGAACTCCAAAGCCTGGACCTGCTCTTGGAGGCAAGAGATTCTTCTGCATTCTTACTGTTCTTACTTGGTCACCCAGTGTGTGGTGCTCTGGGCTTGCCTCCCTCCCGAGGGGGCTCCACACTGCAGTTGGAGTGAGCGTTCCAAAATGCAAATCAGAACTTCATGCTACCCAACTCCAGAACCCTACCCACCCACCCACCCACTGCGCTGGGCACAAAATCCAAACTCTTTGCAGAGGCTCACAGAGCTCTAGGCAAGACCTCCCCCATCCCCTTTCCTCTCGGACCTCACCTCCTGCCCCTCCCCCTCGCTCTCTACTCCAGCCCTTGGGCTTCCTGCCTTATTTAGAAACAATCCCAACACCCACGGCCCCCCACTCTGGCCTCTGCATTTACACACATTTACGCTCTCAGCTTCAGACACTTCCTCCCTCCTCACCCTTGCCTGACTAACTTCTACTCTCCCAGTTTCACATCTTGGTTTACATGTCATTTACTTTGGGAAGGTTTGCTAGAATCTTCCCCCTCAAGACAGGTCTGAGTTAATTAGCCCTCCTATGGATACAGCTCCCTGTAGCTGTGTCACGGGAGCATGAGATGTGCCTGGTTCCTCAACCATCTCTCCATCACCAGACCTGAAGCTTCGTGAGCTTTGTTCCCTAGCGTGTTCCGGTGGCAGAAGGTCAATAAATAGGCTCTGAATGTGTGCAGATATGCAACGAACGTCTTTCCCCTTGTGGGACTGGACAAGTAATGCTTTCAGACAGAGGAGCTACGCAGCCGCCGTCCCACCTCCCTGCATAGTCAACCACTTACTACAAGCCAGACGGACCTGGGCACAGGTACTAGCTCTTGTTCAAGAGCAAAGCAGAAACCCGCAGAAGGCTCTGGCACTGGTTGCAAGTTCTTGGGAAGAGAGATGCTTGTGCTGGGGAAAAAAATGAAGAAAAAGTTGACTCAGTGGAAAAAACAGAAGACAGAGACAGCTAAAGTACACAGAACTCTCTCTCCCCCCTCCCTCCCCTGCTCCCTCTCTGTCATCTCAGTAATTTGCTGAGCAGAAAACTACTGACATTTCCTCTTGAAGTTATAGGATTCTGCTAAGGGCAAGAGGGTCCAGAAAGGGTACCACGTGGCCCGAATTTACCAAACAAGAGAGGGGCAGACCTCAAACGAGAACCCAGGTCCCCCGATGCCAAGTTGCCTCCTCTTCTCAGATCACCATGGTGCTTAGGCCTGTGTGCACACTTCTCTGGAGAAACTGCCAAATCCCGGAAGCAGCATATGTGCCCTCGGCCAGAGATGGCCTCAGTAAATACATAGTGCTTCTTGGCTTGCAAAGCAAATGTTTACTCAAAACCCACATAGCATGGCACATAAGTTCCTGACGGCCCTGGGCAGTTTCTAACTCACTTACCATTTATTTTTAATTTGTTTTTTAGTGCTTATATTTTCTGCATTAGACCTGGAATAAAGAGTTCCGAGTAGAGGCTGGGTGAACTGAAAAGTGGTTTTTACTAAAAAACCCTAGTCTCTGCCTATTATCTCTAGATTCCAATTTCTGACCAGTCCATGAAAAAAATCAGTCAAGCTTAAATGGAGGCAGTGCTCCATTCAGGGGTGGTCTTTAAGGCAAGACAACATGCCTTGCTTTAGGAAATGGGTTGAAGAGTTAAGGAGACACATGTGGCTCTCAGCACGTGCCTCGGATTGAGACTTAGGATATCTGGGTTCTGGTCCTGACCTTGCCTCCAACTAGTTGGTGACCTTGAGCAAGTCACTTAACCTCTCTGAATTTCAGTCTCCTAATCTGTATAGTGTGACTAATGATATCATTTTACCTAATTCGCTATACTGACAACAGACCAAATTAAAGGTCACGTCCAATATCTCTCCATCAAGTATTTATTAAAGGCCTACCAGTGGCCTGGCTATTCTAGGAACTGAAAAGACAGCCGTGAACAGAATGAAATCCTGTCTTCATGGAGCTTGCATTTCAGTGGGGAGCAGACGTGATAAATAAAACATAAGTAATAGGTCTGATGCTAAGTTCTAAGGAGAAAAATTATCATGATAAGGAAACAGAGGATGATGGGAGTGGGTCACCTTTTTCTAAAGGGTGGTCAGTAAGAGGCTCTCTGATATGGTGAGTCTTGGGGGAGGTAAGGGAAGAGAGTCCCAGGCAGGAGGAAGAGTGGTAACAAGGCTCCAGGTGGTAAAGCTTGGAGTGTTCAAGTAGGAAGAGTAGGGTGATGGAGCACAGTGAAAGAGTGGAGTGGGACAGGAGACAGGATCAAGGAGGAAGGATGGGGTTCCCCAAATTTAGTGTGCGTAAGCATCCCTGGAGGTGCCAGGAAATGTGATCCAGAGATGCTCCTGTGTAATAAGCACTAGCCTGGAGTCGAGCATGTGCAAAGGGCTCCCTGGACCACAGTAAACACAATCCCAACCTGACTCAAGAATGCACACGAGGGCTTCCCTGGTGGTGCAGTGGTGAAGAATCCACCTGCCAATGCAGGGGACATGGGTTCAAGCCCTGGTCTGGGAAGATCCCACATGCCGCGGAGCAACTAAGCCTGTGAGCCACAGCTACTGAACCTGCGCTCTAGAGCCTACGATCCACAACTACTGAGCCCTCGTGCCACAACTACAGAAGCCCACAAGCCTAGAGCCCATGTTCTGCAATAAGAGAAGCCACCGCAATGAGAAGCCCGCGTACCGCATCGAAGAGTAGCCCCCCCTTGCCGCAACTAGAGAAAGCCCGCACACAGCAACGAAGACCCAACGCAGCCAAAACTAAATAAATAAATTTATTTAAAAAAAAAAAAAGAATGCATATGACCTCTGGTTGCCCATGAACGTGTTCCCATTTATACCAGCTCAGCTCATGTGAATTACATGGTTTAAATGTGCCTGACTTTCAGCCCTCCTTTAGGTCAAGCCACTGTGTTTTAGAAAATTTCACCTGCAGAACTGGACATTAGTGTGGACATTGTTAGATACAGACATGAGGGCCTGGGCAGCCCAGACACTGCTGCCTTTATTCATGAGGCAGACTGTGGTTTGTTAGGTGAGGTCTGAGAGAGGTTCTCAGCCTTGAGCCCTTGCTTACCAGACTCTTGCCTACTATTTTCCAAGAATCAGAGAAATATAAGTATGTGGGGTCTGGATCTTGATCGCAGCCTGGGAGGCGTTGGAACCGCTTGCCCGTGGGCTGGAGCCATTAGCAGGCCTGCGTGGGCCAGGGCAGGCCGGTCAGGGTGGGCACTGTAGGAAGGATACGATGGGCTGGTCCAGGGCTGCATTGTGACAAGGCTTAAGCCTGGCCCAGAGAGCACTGAGTAGGACTTGGAGAGAAGGGAGGAAACATTATTAAGCACCTCGTGTTTTCTAGGCAGCGGATTAGGCTCTTTTCATGCACAATCACATTAATTCCTCACTAACCTGAAAAATAGAATTACTGTTCTATAGAAAAGGAAACTGGGGTCCAGAGAGGCTGAATAAACTGCCCAATGCCACATCGCTATTAAGAGGTAACTGGAAGCATTAGAACTCACTGACCACCAAGGGGGGAACGGGGTAGTGGGTGGGATGAATTGGGAGATTGGAATTGACATATATACACTATTGATACTATGTATAAAATAATGAGAACATACTGTATAGCTCAGAGAACTCTACTCAGTGCTCTGTGGTGACCTAAATGGGAAGGAAATCCAAAAAAGAGGGGATATACGTATATGTATAGCTGATTCACTTTGCTGCACAGTAGAAACTAACACAACATTGTAAAGCAACTATACTCCAATAAAAATCAATTAAAAAAAAAAAAAAGAACTCACTGACCCAAAGACTGGCATCTTTCGGTGACACCATGGCTGTTGTTTTATAATGAGTTACTTTATCATGAGCAGCTCAATGCCGTCCTGTTGAGTTGGGTAGTTGAGACTAGTCATCCTTCCTGTCATCTCAGGAGTCTGGAGAGATGACCAGATTCTCCAGACAGATTTGGGATTCCAGTGGGGAAGAATAGTTCATGTTCTCCAAAGGCTCCACTGGTCTGGCCCTTTCAAGAAGATGTCCATCTCCTCGCCATTGGGGCCCTCGTGTTTCAGTCTGGGCAGGGCCTCTGGCACTGGGCATCCTACCCCGCTTCGCATGACCCGGCACCCAGCCACCCAGATGCACCTCTGCGGCCCCAGGCCAGGCTGGCTGAGTCAGAGATGTCGGTACTGACCTCCGTGTCTCCCCAAGTCTGAAACACTGACTTGTTTTATAACCATCTGCTTCTGCTTCCTTCTTCCTTCTTGGGCTTGTTGGCACTGACTCTCATTGGAGGGCACCCTTGCTCATGAAATCCCATCTGCAAATATGGGAATCTATGTACCAGTCCTACATTGTTGACATCTCTGGAGTTGTTTATAAAAATATCCATGGCGGGCTTCCCTGGTGGTGCAGTGGTTGAGAATCTGCCTGCTAATTCAGGGGACACGGGTTCGAGCCCTGGTCTGGGAAGATCCCACATGCCGCGGAACAACTAGGCCCGTGAGCCACAACTACTGAGCCTGTGTGTCTGGAGCCTGTGCTCCGCAACAAGAGAAGCCGCGACAGTGAGAGGCCCGCGCACCGCAAAGAAGAGTGACCCCCACTTGCCGCATCTAGAGAAAGCCCTCGTACAGAAATGAAGACCCAACACAGCCAAAAATTAAAAAAAAAAAAAAAAAAAAA
>NW_006791298.1:3253893-3277710 GCF_000442215.2 Lipotes vexillifer | reverse complement strand
AAAAAAATATATATATATATATATAGAGAGAGAGAGAGAGAGAGAGAGAGTCCTTTACTTGCCCTTTGGGGAAGTTATGACTCACATCACCAGCTTTCCTTCCCTTTCTAGAGCTTGTGTTATCCATAAAAAGGGCCATCATAAAGCTCATGGAGAAGATTAATCCCAGTCCTGGGCTTTAAACATTTTCTCCAGGACACAGTTGAATCAGTGATAACTTGTGACCAATTCGTTTGAAAAGGAACTAGTTAGCTTAACTGGAGGATGGTTATCTCAGTGACTTGTCTATTGATCTTGGGACTGGCTAGTTCAGGTAGGATCTGGCTAGCAAAGCCATGGGCTGGGTAGTTCATATTTGGATTGGAAATTGTAGCTCAGGGGTTGATTAATGTGTTTTTCTGGCTGATTAGCTCAACTTGTTATAGCAGCAGGCTTTGGAAGAAACACCTTGATCTTTATCTCCCTGAAAGCAAGTCAGCATCACTCTGCCAGGTTCACCTAACTCCAGGTAGCCAACATACAGGTGCAGAGAGTATTAATGGATCCCTGCAGCATGGCAGCATCACAGGACTGAGCCCAGCCTTTCGCTCATATCTAGGACCCTAGGTCTCTGCCCAGATAGAATAGTCACGAGGAGAAAGAAGATAATGTTCATCTACGCATGTATTCGATGATGCTTACTGAGCACCCACTCTACTCTGGCACTGCCAGGCACTGGGCATGCAGTCAGGACAGGATGCTACACGTGCTTTGATGATATTTCCCAGCCTCCTTTGTGGTTAGGAGTAGCCATGGGACTGAGGTTTGGTCAGTGGAACACTAGCAAAAGTGAT
Organism: Lipotes vexillifer; assembly: GCF_000442215.2. Classification (NCBI taxonomy): domain Eukaryota; kingdom Metazoa; phylum Chordata; class Mammalia; order Artiodactyla; family Lipotidae; genus Lipotes; species Lipotes vexillifer. The sequence continues at coordinate 3,276,877 of NW_006791298.1, read as the reverse complement.
GTGCAACACTTCCATGTGTGGCCTTTAAAGTCTCCTACACAATCCTTCACAGTCTTTCTCTTTTTCCTGTGTTTGCCAGTAGAGCAGACGATCCAGAAAAAGACTCTGAGATCCTCGAGGAGCCATAAAATGTATGGAGCCTGAGTCCCTCATCACCGCACACAACAGAGGCCTCTCTGAACCCCATGCTGACTGGACTTAATGGGAAGAGAAATACACTTTCATTGTGTGAAGCCACTAAAACTCAGGGCTTGTTTGTCGCAGCACTTAACCTATCCTGACTAATGCACAGCCCTTCACCTTTTACTCATAGCACTCTTGGCAGGCATTGCTACTTTCTGTTCCAAGAAAGACAAACCATCCAGAGAGTCCTCCAACTTCCTTCTGCTATATCCCTGACTTGTCTGTGTGTCTTCACCCTTTCTTTGTCCATCCCCACCACCCCACAGGGTGAATCCATCCACCAGGTGCTTGATCACATCCCCCTATCTGTTTTGCACCTGCATTCTGTTGACTGTCCTCTGCCTAAAAAAAAAAAAAAGAAAGAAAGAAAATACATTGAACTCTCCTATTTCCTTAAATGAAAGATAGTCCCATCTAGAAGCTGGGTACTTGAGGCAAGTCATTCTCCTGGTCATGCCAGGAGCCTGGAGAGACTGTCAGATTTTCCAAACAGATTTAGGTGGGGGCAGAGGGTCCACATTTCCTGAGAGCTCCATAGATCTGGCCCTTTGAAGGGGATGCCTATCTCCCGAAATAAAGTCTGTGAAAGCGAGCTGCTTATCCATCCTGCATCCCCCTAAAGCAGCCAACCTATTTGTCTCTGACCCTTTACTACCTAATTCCTGATGAATAAGCCAGTTACTATTTCTACCTTATCACTCACTGATTCCTTAACCCACAGAAACCTAGTTTCCTCTCCCACTGCTATCCTGATACTTTGCATTCAAAGGTCATTGATGACCTCTAACTGTCAGGTCCAGGGGATTTTTCTCAGCCTCTTCCAGCTTAATTTCTCAGAAGCACTTGACACTTGCTCAACTCCTCTTCTAACTCACTCTTGCTTAATGTTTGCAGCCCTCCTCCCTCCTAGTTCCTTCTGATGCCCCTAAATGGATGAAGGCCCCCATGTTCTGCTCTCTGCCAACTATTTTTTCTTGAAATTCTCTTGTTTGACACATCAGGCTACTTAATAATAATAACAACAACTAACATATATTGAATACAAGTGTCAGACAAGTGCCACGCATATCACATACGTTATCCCACCTCACCCTAACAAGAGCCCTCCGAGGTTGGTGGTGCTATAGCCCCATTCTACAGATGAGAAAGTCTAGGCAAAAAGCATAGGTAAGGAACTTGTGCCAGGCCACCACCGGCAAGGAGTAGAGACAGACGAGGCTAGTGCTTGCCTGCAGGATGCTTTTTATTTACTTTTGGAGAAGTCAGATGCAGCCCCATTCCAGAGAGCGTGTTTTGGCAAGTGGAAGGAGCAGCTGGCCACACTTGCCCCCTAGGCAAGCCCCTCATGCAGAACACAAAGTACAGGAGTGTGCAGGCACTCAGAGAGCCAGAATTCAAACCCTGGCCTCTCTGACTCCAGAGATGCTGTGCCCCTCACCTCACAGGGCATTGTGAGGATTAAAACTAAACAGAGCACAGAAGGATGTAAAGCTCTGGGCTCAGTGTTCAGCGTGTAAGAAATATACAACATAGTTACTATCATTGTCATTATTATTCATCTCACCATTCTCATCCACTTCCAATGTTTCAACAAGTGAATTCATCAAATGTTTAATCATCTCTCACGTGTCAAGCGGTAGGCTAGATTCTGAGGTTACCAAGATGATTAAAACACTGTTCCTACCTCATTAAATTAAAAATCTAGCAGGAGAGAAAGCCAGGCAAGCAATGTACTAAAATTAAAAAGCAACAGGCTCAGTAACAGAGCTGGTGCAAGGTGCTGCGTGAGCACAGAGGGGAGAACATTATGCCGGCGTAAGGCAGGGAAGGGAACCAAGGTAAGTTTGGTGGCAACTTCAGAGAGGAAGGGACATTTCAAAGCGTCTGGACCATGAGGAGGGATAATCCAGAGAGAGAAACTGCGTGAACAGAAGCACGCAGGTGGGCAAGTACATGGTGTATGTGGCCTGGAGTTTGCACTTGGCAATGGGAAGTCATTGAAAGCAGTGAGGCTGTGATGTGGTCAGATCTTGGTTTTAGAAAGAAAGCCCTGACATCTAGAACAGTGTTTTGCACATCGTAGGTGCTCAGTAAACATCTGATGGACATTAGTTGAAAGGAGAAATGGAAGAATGAATGAAGAACTTGAAGGAAACTTTTTTCCTGGGTAAAAGCACTGAGACACTGCACGTGAATGTCAACGTCCTCTGGAGTTGTGTAAACATGTATGCTCACATATTTATTAGAACTCACTGTGGAACAAACTTGGACTTAGAGAACATTAGCACTGGAAGAATCCCTGATGGGGAATCGTTCCTGTCCAATCCAACCAGCCCAGAAGCTGAGGCCCAGGGAGGGAAGTGGCTTGCTGAAGGGCTTTGTATCAGGGGCCAGTCAGTTTTGGCTGCTGTAGGGTGGCTCTCCTTGAGTCTAGTGGCCTAAGTTTCTGATTTGATCAGGTGCTCCATTCAGGAACTCTACCTCCTACTGAGAACACCTTTCATATTTCCACCTCCACTCCTTGCTTATATGTCGGTGGCCCTGCCTGAACGCCCCATCCTGTGTTCTTTCCAAAGAGTATCCATCCTTCAAGGCTCTTTTCCTCCGGGAAGCCTCCTCTGACTACCCTGGCATAAAGTGATCTTCTCTTACACTTGTAGTAGTTCTTGAATACTTCTTATGTGCCAAGAACTGTGCTGGGTAATTTACAACCTCTACTATACTTAATCCTCACAACAGCCCTGTGAAATATGCCATTGTTATCCCTCATTTTCAGAAAAGGAAAGAGGCACCATCAATATACTAAAAGCTAATAGTACACAGGACAGTCGACTAAATACTTTTCATGGATTACCTAGATTATCCACACAACAACCCCATTAAGTGGCACTGTTACTATAATTTCACTTGACTGATGAGAAAAGTGAGGCTTAGAAAGCTGAACTTGTCCAAGTTCGCACAGAGATGAGGGGCTGGTTCCAGAATCGAACCCAGCGTTCTACCTCTGGAGTCCCACTGGCTTCCCAGTGAGGTGAGGACTTGCTTAGGGTCACCCCAGCAAAGGCAGAGCCAGGGTACCAGCTGACCGGAAACCCACACTTCATCCCCTGTGCTGGATAGTCCTCTGTTGCCCCGACTGTCCATCCAAATCACCTATTTGCCTCTTTCCATTGCTATTAAACAGCATGTTTGTTCCCATGTTTTACTTCTCTAACTGGATTGCAAGTGCCTTCCGGACAGAGAATATGCCTTTGAGATCTCAGTATCCCTCAGGACCCCAACAAAGTGCCACCAACTCATGGGTGTTTATGACTGATTAATTGATTGATCAGTAAGACAACTCAACGATGGAAGTCATGTTGTATTTTCTCAAGTATGGAGAGGTTTGTGGAAGCCAGTAGCCCAAAGTTATTACAGAAGCAGTGACTACAGATTCCGTCTACTTTTCAAACCTTATAAAGTAGATCCCAGAACAAAAATGTTAAGCTTATTGTCATGTGCTCAATTTAAAAAATATTGAAATTTATATTTCTCTTGAAGGCAGGTTGCCTTCTTTGAATGCCACTCATGTCCCTAGAACCACCACTATAAATACTTCTGATCAACTGGTCCATAAAGACATATTATATCTTAACACTGAGGACTATTTTTGTTAGATTTTTTGGTCCCCTAGACTCCTGTAATATAACTTAAATCGCATTGATTTTATACTGGACCTGATTATGTGAATTTCTTCTCTCACTGACCTCAGGACCTACTCCCTGAGAACAGACTGTAAAGTTTTGAAACAGCTTTCTACAAAAAAAAAAAAATGTAGATTTTTTTTTTTTTTACTCCTATGCTTTATTTTCCCAGCTCCTATATGAGGAGGTTACGTGTTTTCTGTAGGTTTCCTCCTCTAAACTCCAGCTTTAATCCATTGTGTTGCTGCCCCCTACTGGTGACAAATGGAGGGTGACTTGATCTGTTGGGTTAGGGCTGGAAGCTTTTTGCCTTGAAAACACCCCCATGCCTCTGCAGCTAAGAATGTTTTGTTTTCAATAATAAATCTGCCAGCCAGAGGTAAACGTGTTACACTTACCTAAATAATAAATAATAAAAAGCTTTTCCCAATTCTCAGAGCCCTCCAGAACTAACTGTACAATTAACACTTTCATTTTTTTCATACCCATACCCTACAACCTCATTCTCTCAGGGCTGCTCCTGAGGAATTCTGTTTTGTTCATCTTTGTTTCCTCTGCACTTAGCGCAGGTTTTGAGACATAGTAGGTACTCAATAAAAGTTCATTAAAAACAGGTATGCTTAATAATCAATGCATGAGACGATGGGAGAGAGGGAGAGAAGGAGGGAGGAAAGACATTTTCTACAAGCCCCTCAGCTCATGGTGAACTACAGAGAGCCACACTGGGTTTACAGAATCATTTAGTCAACAACGAGGGCTTCAGAACTTGCACCAGCAGATTCTAAAAACAGAATAAAAACTTCTTTCCTTTCTCCCTTTCTCCTATAGCTGAGCAGACAAAAGCCCAGTATTGTTTGAATTGTGGTCATTAGGCTCTCGACTCACAGGCTGTACTTCTCACTTTTTTCTTGAGGTTCTCAGTAGTTACAGGGCAGCTGAGGTATTTTCCCTTTTCTAGAAGGGAGAGTAAAGGAGACTAGCCCTGCATAGCTGCGGTGAACATCTGCAGGTTGGGCTATCCAGTGACAGTTCCCCTTTCTATTAGGGGAATGCCTGCTGGGAGTAGCCTGGGAGGGGTAGGGCCCTGTCTCCGCCTGGTCCCCGGCAGCCATGGTCCTGGCATGGAACCCAAGATCAGCCAGTTGAACACTCTTGCCCTGTGCTTGGACTCCTGTAGGGACGGTGGGAAAATGGAAAGTCATTAAAATTCTTTCATAGTAGCAGTTATGGTGGTTGGCAGAAGGGCATCTATGGCTGGGGTGGCCATGTCTACATCAGGAGGCTGTGTCTCAGCCACAGCTCCCTCTAGACAGTGGGGCTCAGGGGCTGACTTCTTGGACCTCTGGAGCTGTCTCAGTTCTAGCCTCTGTTCCAAGCGTGGTCCTCCAGACTTTCTGGAAATTCCATGAGCCCACATAGTCTTCCAGTCAAATCCTTTTTGACTCAGTGAAACCAGAGTCAGTTTCTATCACTTGCATCTGAAAAAAATTTAACTAATACAATAGGAATCAAAGGGAAAAGCGAAGACAAAAGAGAGAGAAGGAAGGAAGGAAGGAAGGAAGGGAGGGAGGGAGGGAGGGAGGACTTCAATTAAAGAAAGAAAGAGAGAGAAAGAAAGAAAGGAGGGAGGGGGGAGGGAGGGAGGGAGGGAAGGTGAAGAAAAGGAGAGGGAAATCCTTTTCTGGTTGTCAAAATGGGTGCCTAGCCACTGCTCAGTGCATAGTGGGCAGTCAATAACGTTGAATGCAAGGAAAGTTCCTTTATAAAGTTTAATATAGTGTAAGATGCTTGTCTGGTAGTCTCCTTACCTGATCCCCACCTCAGCTCTAGGGGTCCTGTAGGGATCAGGTAAACTCGAGTCAGCTATTAATTTGTCCTCAGGCCTCAAAGTCTGCAGTCCACAGACCAGCAGGAATCACCTGGGAACTTGGAGAATGCAGACTCTCAGACCTACTGAGTCAGAATCTGCACTTTAACAAGGTCCCCAGTGATTGGTTTGCACAATACAGTTTGAGAAGCACAGGTCTTTGAGACCGTGGTTAAGTTGTTTACCCTGCCAAGTCTCAGATTTTTCATCTGTACAACAAGAATAACCATAAGACCTAATGCATGTATGGGACACAGGCACATGAAATTGTCCATATTTAACCTTTTGACTTAACGAAAATGACAATTCCATGTGGTTCAATGGAATACTTGTACAGGATTGAATAAAATTATCCACAGAAAGTGCTTACCGCGGTGCCTGGCACAAGGTAAGATCAGTAAATCTGTCCCCAACCTAAGTTCTAGCAGAATTTTTTCAATTCAAGTTTCACACTCTCAGGACGTTGGAAGCAAACTCCGACAAGCCTTGGATAGAAGGGGGAAAGGTGATGAATTAGCAGACACAGGGAGAATGTAAATGATTATCTCAATTAACATTATTTCTCATGTTCCTGCTCTGTGCCAATCACTCGGCTAGCTGCTGGGTATCCTGAAGAGAGCCTGACAGACAGGGGCCTGGGAGAGAAACATTAACCATGTATTCAGCACCGTTATCTGCAGGCAGAAAGTCACTTGCCCGTGTTCTCTCATTTCATTCTCACAGAACCACGAGATGGGGATTAACACTACATGTACATGAGAGAACTAGGCTGAGAGTCTAGCAATTGTCCAAAGTCAATGGCTAGTAGACGACGAAACTAGGTTTGGAATCCGGATAAGCTATTGTGACAGCTCAGCTCAGCTGTCACAATATGTCAGCAAGGTGGGCTGGAAGCTTTCCTCAGGGCCACCCGAGCTTTGAGGCCTCCTTCCCAACCCCCTGGCTTCTCCCGGCCCTGTCACAACCTCACCTCTTTCATCATCCAATTCCGATTTGATAAAACATTGCCTACCACACCAAACAGTCTGGCTCCTAAATCAGAGAACTCCTTGTAATTCCGGGTCTAGGATGCAGCACAGCATTGGTCGGGCAGCATTTCCTAGAGATCTGTGGGAAGCGTTTTGGCCCTAGGTATTATTCTGCCTCTCCAGCTTGAGGTGGTTTTAGAATTTTCAAGTCCTCTCTTCATCCCCAGCCCGGTGGAGGGCCAAGTCCTCCAGTCCAAGCCGACTTACGGTTATATCCGAACGCCTGAGTTGTGGAGAAGTTACCGCACCTGGGTGCCCTACTGTTGCCTGCTGCACCAGTGGGTTACCTCTTCAGCCTTCGCTGTGGCCTTGCTAAAATGGGTGCAGCTGTGGATTCATCAATTTAGTGGGAAAACAGTGAGCGTCAGCTGTGGCCAGGTACTGCCTAGGGTCTGGGAATACCTTAGGGTAACAGATGCTGTTGGTACCCACATTTTTTTTCCAGGTAGGGGTGACTTTTATTTGAAACCAGAAAACACCCTATTTTGGGGTTCATCTGTAACAGTTAAAAAAAAAGAAGAGAGAGAGAGAAAAACCAGTACTCAAAGGCCTTCCCATCTCAGGGTGAGCTGGCCCACAGACAACATCTGCACCTCTTTGCCGTAGGGATTTTTCTGTTTTTCTGTTCTTTTGTTTTTCAGTGGAGGAAAATGGCTCTGCCTGCTACAAGGCAGGACTGACAAGTCCTAGAATCCATACTGCAGAGGCGCAGGACTCCGGTGAATTCTGGCAGTTGGTATATAAATACTTCAGCTCCTGGGATCCCGTCAGCAGGATAACCCAAAGGCGGGTATTCTATGTTGGCTCCCAGAGTCCCCAGTGGGGTCAGGCTCCAGTTTCCCACAATGGTAAGGTGATTGAAAACACGTTCCCCCTTTGCTTTCTTTTCTTCTCTGCCTCACCTCCACAACACCCTGCTGGTGCTGGGCACCTCCTAAATAAACTGCCTACACTTTCCCAGTCTTGGAGTCAGCCTTTGAGGAAACCCCAATCAGGGCCAGCTGTACACAAAGCTCACATCCTGCCCTCGGGGACACACTCAGGCAGCAGTCACTTGCTGTGCCTTCAAATCACTCTTCTCTGATTATTTATTCAATAGTTATTAAGTGAAGGTTGCAATTTCCTATGGATAAATGCTATGAATAAACACCGATTTCCTATGAATAAATACTATTTACAGAAACAACTTCATTACTAGTTCTTGTCTACTGGCTGAAGCAGAATCAATGTTCAGGAAAATCTGACAAAATTTCCTGCCTTTCAGAATTCTGATTCTGTCTTCAGTTTTCTTTGCTGACTTCCTGAAGTGGACTTCTTAAGGAGGCACTTCAGAGGATTTTTACATTTAGATGATAAAATGAGTCATAAGTTCCCAGGAAACAGCACTAACCATGCATTCATTCTACGGTTTTCAGAATTTCATCAGAGCGCGACCATTGTGAGTTTCAAAAAAACTCAACAGAGATTGGCCAGGGCTAGCCAGGAGCATTTGTCATTCCCAGTGACAGATGCCATCTCCCTCAAGGGGAACAGGACCAATTTATATTTTGCCAGTTTTGTCTAGTGACGTCCTAGTGCCCCGTATAGATGAGCGTCCTGGCTGGCCGCTGCCAGGCCTGCGCCTTCATTCACCTCCGTCCACCTTCACGGTGCTCAGTCTGCACTGACTTCCTTTTGCTGCCTGCCCTTCTTGGCATTAAGGGACCCTAACTGGCAAAAGTTTGCGGGCTCCACGGCCAGAAGCTAAGGTGAGCTCTACTGCACATCACTGTGACTTAGGACATGGCTTCTGCAGCTGCTTTCCTCTCCTCTCTGTCCATACCCCTTCCCCAGACCCTGGGTGGGAGCTATCCTGCTGCCAGAACACTCTGGAAGTCACAGTGATGGAGAGAACCCCAGGATGTGAACAGTCTTGCTGGGGCTTCAGAGCAAGTAGGCACATGGGAGCCCCAGCCTGAGGCAGGTTCTTGGGGACTCCCTGAGTGTTCCTGACTCATTTTTTTTTTTCTTGACAACTGAGAGAAGTGGGTGAAACACTAACTCAATTCCCTAGCACCATATGAAACCTCATGGAGGGAAAGGATGCTAAAGATGTCCAAGGTGTGGTCTATGCATTGAAGGAATTTATAGGCTTCTTACCAAGGAAGTGATTAACGTGAATTAAACAATTAATTTTTAACTAATTAAATCAGTTAAAATTTAATCAAATTAATTTAATTAGACTTTAATTAAATTAATTAAACTTAATTAACAGCATGAATCTGATGGCTATAGTACAGACCATTGGTCCAATTTTTGGAGAGGGAGGGGCAATGCGGAGAGAAGAAATAACTTCTATTAAGCACCTACTACCTACTATATAATTTAAATTCAGTTTCTCAGTTAATCACCCAACCACCTTATGAGGTAGATATTATCATTATTCCTATTCTCATTATCATTATTTCCATTTCACAAATGAGGAAGGCAGAGGCTCAAAAAGAACGATTTGGTTACATAGTTATGGAGAGGGCAGAGCTGGGATTTGAGCCCATGTCTGTCGCATTCTAAGCCTTGTGTTCTTTAATATGACATTCCATCCAGAGTTAGACTGAGTTCATTTGGATGAACACAGTGAGAGAAGTCTTTAAGGGAGATGAAGGATTTGAATTGGGTATGAGAGCAGGGGAGGATTTGGATGGGCAGAGAGGAAGAGGGAAGTCGCTTTGAGCGTGGGAAATAATATGAAGGTGATGTGTCATGGGGTGTTCAGCACCTAGAATAGAGTCTGTTACATGGAAAGCTGTAGGATGGATGGATGGATGGATGGATGGATGGATGGATGGATGGATGGATTCATGGGTGGATGGAGGAACGGATAGATGGGTGGGTGGACAGATGGAGGGGTAAGTGGATGAGTAGGTGGATAGGTGGATGAGTGGATGAATAGGTAGGTTGGAAGGTGAATGGTTGAAGGAAGGAATGGATGGAAGAGTGGGCAGATGGGCAGGGGAAGGAATGGTTGGATGGATGCCACTACATATAATACATGACAGTCACTTATAAAACATGAATACAGAAATAGGAATGATTTTTAATATGCATATCAAGATTTCAATTTGAAAACCACTGTTGTCTCTCAAATGGGTCAGCTCAGAGAGCCTGTAAACATATTACCAGGAGGGGTTCACCTGCCCTAAGAATTAAGAGAGTTAAGATCAAAGGTAGTTAAGGTAGTTAAGATTTCGATTTGTATTTCGCTATTTCCTAACTTGATTTCAATTTGTATTTCACTATTTCCTAGCTGTGTGACTTTGGGAAAGTTTCTTAACTTCTCTGGGCCTTGGTTTCTGCATCTATATAATAAGAATAATACCTTACAGCATTCTTCAAAGGGATAAATGAACCAGTCCATGTAAAGCTCTTAACATAATACCTGGCATCCAATAAAAGGTAAAGAAACTTTCAAAATAAGTAAATACCATGGGGTTGATTAACCTGGGGCTTTTTGTGGCCAGGAGCCTACCTAACAAGCAAGACTTATTATTTATTAAAAGCATTTTCAGGGAGACAGAAGTAGTCTAGTCTGAAGAATGCTAATTAGAGTTTCTAAACAAACACATGACAGACCAGAGACCAGAATTGGGAGCCAAGCTCCTAAAATCTAGAAGATAGTTCAACAGCACAGAGACTTCAGAGGTAGAGTCATTTTGAAATCTGAACACAGCTGTTGTTTACTTAATGGAAAATCAGTGGGTTGCGAATGGGAAAGAATCGCATCTATCCACCTGGACCCCATGGGCTGCAGTCATTGCAACCAGAGTGTGACCGCAGTGCGGAGGCACAAGGGGATTTACTCAGAGCAGAGGATGCAGGCAGTGACTGAGCCCCGCAGACTCCCCTGCAGTCTCCATGGTGCGAGATCAGAGTAGGGGCTCCCGCAAAGTGACCCACAGTGCTGGGAGGGCTGGCTGCCCCCTGGGTTCTCTTTTCCCACTGGGGGACCTGGAGGCTCAGGGGAGCGCTCCCCGCGTGCTGGGGGAGGGGCAACGCCGGCGAACGTGTGCCGGCTTCTCTTACCTTCAAACGCGGTCTGTCTTGGTCTCTGAGGTGCAGGAGGGTGCTTCAGCCTCACCCCATGCTCTCGGATTCTCTTGGTGGTGTCTTGTTCTTGAATAGACGTTACTTATTCTTGTGAGGGGGAGCGAGGTCAGGATCGACCTATGTCAACGGCATGGTGACGTCACTCCTCCCTCCATGCCTTTCTTCTCCCCCTGCCCCAGGCCTTCATTGAACTATAATTGTCCTTTCTCCCTCAGCGAACGGAGCTTCCTTAAGGACAGAGACTACGTCCTTCCTTGCTCACCACTGCATCCCAACCGGCACATAAATATTTGATGATATATAAGAGGAAGGAAGGAAAGGAGGAAAGAAGGAGGGAAGGAAGGGAGTTAATTTCTCAGTGAACTTTGAGAAAGGATTATCTAGAAAAAAAGGGATATGCTGGTGTTCAACGGCCTGCGTGCATTTCACAGGATCCCAAATACAGCAAGGAGCATACGGCAGCCACTCAATAATTGCTCATTACGTCACCCTGCAAGTTAAGATCATTAGAATGCTTAGGTCCCTATGTAAGACCAAGACTTAAGATTTCCAAAAAAGATGGTTTTAGAATCAGCCATCGTGATGCTCCTTTCGGCAGCATCTCTGCATCAGCCTGTGGGGAAATGAGTAGTGGAAGATGTTCAAGCGGGTCCAGGAGAGGGCCTGAAGCCAAACCCACAGAGGCATATCCTCAAGCTCCCTAACAAAAGTGGCCTGAAGTGGGTGTCAGGAGCTGGGGTCTCTGGAACCAAGGGGGTCAGAAAGGCAGGAAGAGCGAACAAGTGATGGGGACGCTGTGTCTATATAAGGCAGGGGAGGAGGTCTGAATGGATCCTGGACCGCTCCCAGCAGGGCCTGCAGGGGCTTCTGGCAGTACAACAGCTGGATATGCCAGAAGCATGCAAAGGTCAGAGTGAAAGTCAGGCAATGCTGGGGTATAGGCTCTCCACTCTTCACGTGGTTGTTCTCTGCTCCATGAGTGGTCTCATCCTCTCCACACCAGATTCCCTTTGTTCCCTGCTGCAGCCCGTTCTCAAGGAAGAAAAGAGCTGGTGCCCTCACCCACATGGGTGTCTAGGGCTTTGCACCAGTCACTTGCCTGCTGGCTCTCTGATCCATCCCCACCCTTCTCCTGCTCTACCCTGAATCTCATGACCATCCTTGTCAATGATCCTTAAGCTCCTTTGTCCGAAGGATTTTGGCCAGGTTCAGCGGAGGCACTAGTGGGCGATGGAGGGCTTGGGTTGGGAAGAAGCCAGGGTGTTTCGCTCCCTTTCTCTCAGCTCCAGGCAGCGTCTTTAACAGTGGTCACATCTCTGTGGTTCCACTTCCCACTAAGCACCCTTCTCTCGGTGGTCTCAGCTCTTGTCAGGCAACCCCTGCTGTGGACTCTTACCTGATGACCCAGGCCACGGGGCCCCTCACACAGCCCTCCTCCAAGTTTCCAGCTCCCACCAGGCAACTCTGGTCCTAGTCTCTGGTAATACATCTCCTCCTCCTAAACTCATTCATTTCTGGGTCACCTCACCTTCCTCTGGTTGTCCTTTCAGCCCTTTCGACACCTCGGTAACAAATTCCCTAAATTAAACCCACTCTATTGAGTTCTATTTCCTGACTGGACTCTGGCAAATATAGGGTTAATCTGTTATCTTTCCCAGGTGTCTGATCATTTTAAAAGAAAAATATAGGCTGAGGGCACTGTATATCACAGAGGAATGAAATACCCGGATTTTACTTTACAGGAGAGGGGAGATTTAGGACTGCTGGCTTCTCATAACACATCATTTAAGTAGGTGTGTGAGTCTTCTGGGTCAGCTGGCCTCTTAGATCACAAAGAACAGTCACTTGCTCCAAGTGAGCCCCAAATCGAAACACTAGAATAAAATAAGAAGAGCTGACCCCAGGATCCAGCACAGTCAGACATCAGAAAGCCATTGTAGACCCAAGGCTAAGACCCTGGGCTTGAGGTATGCGGTGGGCTGGATCATGACCCCGAGACATCATGTCTGTAACCTGTAACCGTTACCATTAGTCCCTCAGGCTGCCATTGCAAAATACCATGCACTGGCTGGCTTAAACAGTAGAAATGTATTTCCTACATTTCCGGAGGCTGTGGAGTTCAAGATCAAGGTGCTGGTCAATTTGATTCCTGGTCAGAGCTGTCTTCTTCCAAGCCGGCTTGCAGATGACGCCTCCTCTCTGTGTTCTCTCGTGGGCTTTTCTCAGTGCACGTGGAGAGAGAGAGAGATTTCTCTTCTTCTTATGAGGCCACCAGTCCTATTGATTAGGACCCCACCCTTATGACCTCATTTAATCTTAATTGCCTCCTAAAAGCCCAATCTCCAAATATAGTCACATTGAGAGTTGAGGCATCAACATAGGAATGTGCCCCCCTTTCGCCCACACAAAAGCAGTTCATAGCAGTTACCCTATTTGGCAAAAGGACTTTGCAGATATGACTAAACTAAGGATCTCAAGATGGGGAGATTACTCGGGGTCACCCAAGTGGGTCCAAAATGCAATTACAAGTATCTTTATAAGAGAGAACCAGAAGGATATTTGACACAGAAGAGAAGGCAATATAACCACAGAGGCAGAGATTGGAGCGGTGCAGCCACAAGCCAAGGAAAGCTAGCAGCCACCGGAAGATAGGAGAGGCAAGGAAGGATTCTCCCCCAGAGCCTCGAGAGAGAACACAGCCATCAGACATCTTTATTCAAGATTTCTGCCCTCCAGGACTATGAGAGAATAAATCTCTGTTGTTTTAAACTGCCAAGTTTGTAGCCATTTGTTATAGCAGCCGCAGGAAACCAACACAAGGTGTGGTTCACTGCCTGCTGCTCTGCCTGGAGCAGGCCGCAACTCTGCACGCATCTGCTCTACGCTCTCACCCTTATTCCCACCCTCTGCTGTATCTTTTCTCCACCTCAGAGGCCCTGCTTCCTCACCATTTCTGCTCTCTGATAGCGTTGGCTTACGCTTAGCCTGTCCCTGTCGTCTCTGGCTCCTGTCTGTATTAGAACCTTTCAGCTTTGGGACCCATTGCTCTTTTCACTGCCTCCTATAGTTCACATTCTGCCCCAGGGCACACAGTTTGCTGGACAGCATATAGGTTGGCTGCCCTTAAGCCAAGTGTCCATCTGTGGTCCAGTGGCCACTCGTCCAACAGAGATGTAGGACGATCACACCGTATGTCCCTGGAGCACATAGGACTGTGTCTTCCTTGGAGGCTATGGCGAGAACCCCTTCACTTGGGCAGGGCTGTGAATGTGGCAGATGGTGGGGCTGCCAGATATGGCTCCGCTCAAACGCCTAGAAATTTTTAAGCAAAATGGTAGGATCTTGGTTCTGAGGCAGCATGGATGAAAAGAAGGAGAAAACGATCATTCATGGAGTTAATTCTTCCTAATGAGGAATTACCAAAATCTTATAGGTGGGCCGGAGCCCTAGTTAAATATGGCATTCTTACTCCATATCCTATTTATGTTTAGTTGGGGGGCTGGGGCTGATGGGACAAAGAAGAAACTGGGCTTTCTTTCTAATTTGGTTTTCCAAATAGCACTCGTGTTGCCATCTTTCAAAACTTGGGTGGCCGAATGAGGCCTGTCTACTCAGTGAGCTTCCTGGTCTAGTGACAGTAGTTTGGCCGTACTCTAACCTAGAGCAGGGCTTCCCGGGGGTTAATGCTGTGAAGTCACCAGAGGATTCAGTGGGGTATGGCCTGAGATTCGGCATTTCCAGCGAGCTCACAGGTGATGCGGCTATGCTGGTCTGAGCACAGTGCTTTCAGTAGCAGGGCCCTGGAGCAGAAGAGTTTCTGAGGACTCAGTTCCATGGATGTTTCTAGGTGTGCCCTTTTTTTCTTTAATTTTTATTGGAGTGTAGTTGATTTACAATCTTGTGTTAGTTTCAGGTGTACAGGAAAGTGAGTCAGTTATACATATACATAGATCCACTCTTTTTACCTTCTATTCCCATATAGGTCATTACAGAGCATTGAGTAGAGTTCTCTGTGCTATACAGTGTCTTTATTAGCTACCTATTTTATATACAGTAGAGTGTATATGTCAACCCCAATCTCCCAATTTATGCCTCCCGCCCCCTCCCCCACTGGTAACCATAAGTTTGTTTTCTACATCCGTCACTCTAGTTCTGTTTTATATATAAGTTCATGACTACCATTTTTTTTAGATTCCCCATATAAATTATATCATATGATATTTGTCTTTCTCTGTCTGACTTAACTTCACTCAGCATTACAATCTCTAGGTCCATCCATGTTGCTGCAAATGGCATTATTTCATTCTATTTTTATGGCTGAGTAACATTCCATTGTATATATGTGCCACATCTTCTTTATCCATTCATCTGTCAATGGACACTTAGGTTACTTCCCTGTCCTGGCTGTTGTAAATAGCTCTGCAATGAACATTGGGTGCATGTATCTTTTCAAATTATGGTTTTCTCCAGATATATGCCCAGGAGTGGGATTGCTAGATGATATGGTAGTTCTATATTTATTTTTTTAAGGAACCTCCATACTGTTCTCCATAGAGGCTGTACCAATTTACGTTCCCACCAACAGTGTAGGAGGATTCCCTTTTCGCCACACCCTCTCCAGCATTTATTGTTTGTAAATAGATTTTTTTGATGACGGCCATTCTGACTGGTATGAGGTGATACCTCATTGTAGTTTTGATTTGCATTCCTCTAATAATTAGTGGTGTTGAGCATCTTTTCATGTACTTTTTGGTCATCTGTATGTCTTCTTTCTAGGTGTGCCTTGAAAAACATAACTGGGCCAAATACTTTGGGGAAGAAGTGAGCATAGCAAAGTCCTACAGGTTCCCTTACTTTCAGGACTTCTTGCCTCTGCTCACATGCCTTGTGACTCTTGGAGGCTGATATAAGTAGTGGTTCCCACATTATTTGACCACAGGATATGTGTTCCCATATACGTCAAAGACTAGGATTTTATAAAGTATACCTCAGGAAACGCTTCTCTGGGAACGCAATCCTTACCCCTTGCTTTCTGCCCAAGACTCCAGGGAGAGTTTTTAACAATGAGAAAGAACAGGAAACTGTGTTCTTGGCTTCAGAGCTGGACTCTCCCTTCAGGTAAAGACTTACACCAGAGAGATTGGCAGCTCTTAAGACAAAAGAGTGTGTAAAGTGTAATGGTTGGAATAACACAAACCTAAGTTTGTGTCCTTGCTCCACAATTTACTAACCGTATGACTTTAAGTCAGTCATCCTCTCCAAACCTTGGTTTCTTAATCTGTAAAATGGGGATGCTCCACACTACTGGCTCCATCACCAGCACAAGCCTGAGAAGGAGATATTATTCTCTCATAGAGAGAAGGTAAAGCATTTATCATGGGTCACCCAGTAAGTGACAGAGCCAGAATCTGAGCAGAGGACTGTCCACCATAATCCTATTTTGGAGGCTTATGGTGAGAAATAAATGAGTTGAATGCATGTAGAGGTATGTTGCCTAGTACATGGTAAATGCCCAGTGGAGGCTCTTGTTATTACAATGAGGCAACAATGTCACAACATTTCATTTGCACCCCAGTTTTTGCTCCAGTTTTTTTTATTTTAAAAGAGAGGGAGGAGACAGGGAGAGAGAGAGAGAGAGAGAGAGAGAAAGCGCAAACATTCTGACTTGGAAGGGAACTTGTGCTTTGAAGCTGACAAGTATAATTTGTCTTGAGACTGCCAAGCTCTTGGGCTGAGCCTTCATATTGGAAAAAAAGAGACAAGTGAGATTAATCTGGGGCCTTCATTACTTACTCCATCTGGCCTGGCTTTGGCACGGCCCCTTCCCTCTACAAACCGATTACTCCTTCAAAAGCCTCAGCAGAGTGGCCGCTAATGGGTTCTGACATGGCAGGAATGGCACTCACACAGCACAGAGATAAGGGCTCCAGCATCAGAGCCAAAACACTTCCAGAGCTATGGCCCAGCCGCTCCACCACGAAAGAAAGAAATGAACTGACAAGGAGCCAGGCCCTTTGGGTCAGGGTAGCTCTCAGGATTCCCGGGAATACCTGGTTCGCCACAGTGGGGAGTGGCAGAAGCAAGGCTCACGTGGATGAGACCGGTGACATGGGTTATCTGACTGGGGTGTGTTCCAGTGTCCACGGGAACTTTTTAACCTGGCTTCACAGTCACACTGGGGATAGGTGGGTGCTTCGGGGAAGTGAAGAATGTTGTTTTTAGGTCTTTGCCAGTAAAAACCTGCTGAGGAGGACTTCTCACCTTTTCTCCCTGTGCACATGGCTGCCCCAGGGTGTTGGGAGGGGGAGAAGGAAGGGAACCGATGTTCACTGAGCACCTACTGTGCTCCAGGCAGGGCGCCAGGCAGTCTCCATACAGCTGGCTCCATCACCAGCACAAGCCTGAGAAGGAGATACTACTATTCTCTCATCGGGAGGAGGTAAGGCGTTTATCCTGGGTCATCCAGTAAGTGACAGAGCCAGGATCTGAGCAGAGGACTGTCCACCTGTGGGTCTACATTGGTAGTTGGGCTATTTTGCGCCCTCAGTAGCAGCCTCTGGATTTGAGAGAAATTAGGAATAGGAAGAATGTTCCACAGCCTCAGGAGGTACCAACTCTGTGACTTGAAGTCTTTTCTCCTGGGAGATTGTAGAGCATAAGGGAAGCCTTTGGGCCACCCTGAGAAAGATGGAGTTCTTAAACAGAGGAACCAAACCAGAGCAATCAGTCGATCAATCAGGATTGTTTATCTTGGATTGGGGGACAGCCAGGCTCTGAAACAAAGGCTCTGCTACTGAGCTGCTTTGAACATGCAGCTCTTTGAAAGGGCCATGAACTTTGGCTTCTGGGGCACTGGGTGTCAAGGCCAAGCCCAGTAGCTCCCAGGGCCTCAGAGAAGTGAGTTTGGGAGGCTTGACAAGTCAAAGACTGTACAACACTGCCCTCTCCTGGGAACAAGGTCCATCTGGTCTGGCCAGGCAGAAATCTAGCTCAGAATGAATACCTGACTAAATTACATGTTAGTTTCTCTGCTTCCCCCAGGGAGCCTTCAGTGATCACATTATGAACCTGGACTGCCAGTGTTTATTTATTAGTTAACAAATCCCACAGAGATGGAAAGTATGGGCTTCCAAGTCAAACACTGACCTATTCATTTCACTTTTTTTTCATTCAACAAATATTTACTGGGTACCTATTTTGTGCCAAACACTGTCCTAGGCACTGAATGCACAATGATGATCCAGGCAGGATCCATGGTCCCTAACTTCATGAATTTTCTAGTCCCACGGAAAGGATGGGCTATAAACAAGGAATTGTCTTCTTGTAAACAAGGAATTTGTGCATTATTACTGTGACAAGTGTTTAGAAGGAAAAGCACAGGATGCTGTAGGAGTACATAATGTGGAAGGGGAGAGGAGGGCCCTGGGCTGGTCAGTCAGTCAGGAAAGCCTTCCCTAAGGACATGCTCTATATGCAGACACCTGAAGGATGTGTAGGAATTAGCAAAGCAAAGTGATTTAGGAGTACAACACTTGTGAAGGTCCTGATATAGGAAGGAGCCTGGTGCATTTGAAGAACTAAAAGAAGCTCTGTAGTGATGGGCCATCGAGAGAGAAAAAGAGTGGTGTGAGGTGAGGTTGCGGAAATAGGCAGCAACCAAATCACACAGGGCCTTAGAATGCCATGTTAAGGATTTGGCCCTTTATTGGTCAAGTCTCTTTTTGTTACATATGACAAGACCTAATGCAAACTAGTTTAAGTTGAAAAGGCAATTTATTGGTTCATATAATTGGAAAATCTGGCATTAAAGCTTCAGGTATGGCTGAATCCAGGAGTTCAGATAGTATCATCAAGACTTCCTTTTCAATGAATTAGTTATCTTTGCTTGTTTCTGCGTTTCTTATTAGTTCTAATTTTCTGTTGCACTGACATATTCTGTCAGTCTGGTAGGAAAATAGGCTGATATTCCAGGCCTATATCTTTACAACCTATAATCCAAAAGGAAGAGAAAGTTACCCCTCTATCTCCATTTTGAAAAGAAGAATCAAGGAAAGACTCTAACTGGCTCAGCTTTGGTCACATGCTGGAACCATTAGGCTCACTGGACCAATCACTCTGTCCACATGGAGGCAGTACAATGATCAGCCTAACCTGGGCCATGTTCCTACCACTGTAGCTAGAATGAGGGTGGAGGGTGAATAAAGGAAAAGGGGAGGCACCATGACTGACAGGCGAAGGGCCATGTGGAATATGGGGGGAGATTTCCCCCAAAGAAAAGCGGTGCTGATTATAGAAGGGAGATGGGGAAATGTGGGCTATACAAAAGCATTGACAAAACAACATCATAATTTACAAAGAGCTATGAGAAACGACTGAAAGGTTGTATGCAAGTGAAAAACAAGATAAGGTTTATTTTTTTGAAAGATCACGCTGGCTATTGTAAGACTGGAATGGAAGGAAAAGGATAGAAGCAGAAAGGACTTCAGATTCTAGGCCAACTGAAACACCTCCCAGCTACCTAGAAATGATCTAGAAATGCTCAATAAATCATAGCAAAGATCCTTTTAAATGCACAGTAGTACTTGCAGGAAAGTACGAGAAATCCTCTTGGGGGCAAAGACGAGGAGGAAACTGAAAAATAAGTGTTAAGTGAGTACCTGAATCTACTTTCCCTTGGAAGTTCTTCCAGTCTTAGATAACCAAGAGACTTATGTTTTAACAGCCGCATGGGGAAAGGAGAGAGGGTCTCAGGCCTAACTGATATGGACATTAGATCTGAGAACCTATACCCCACATCAAGCTGAGAATTTCAGTGAATGGTGAAATAATGAACCAGGGGAAAAAATGCACCCATCATCAAGGAGAGAGAATAAGAAAGTATTTGCATCTTGGCCTGGCCTCTGGGTAGAAAAAAAGCCATCCCCTTTGAGAGTGTATAGATATGAGTCTTCTCATGGGTTTGGGGTTGAAATTTATTCTGCTGGCATGGTACTGAAATCTTCAACTCTAAAGGGATTCCAAACAAATCAAACCCAGCGGGGTACCTGGAAGAAACAAACACAAATTTCTCTAGAGACCCTCAATCTAGGATGCACCCGGAGAAATTCCACTGAACGTGTGCTCACCATCCCATGCTGAGGTTTTCAGCCATCTTTTTTCCCCTGTGATGACCACATGGGCCGTTAGCTGGCCAGTGGCCACTGGAGCATCCTGACCCCTTCCCAATCTGCTTCCGACCTTCCTAGTGTCTGTCCTCATGATTCCTCTTCCTGCCTATGGCTGAACTGAACCCACTATAGCCCTGATCTTTGCATCATTTCTCTGGCTTGGAACTTCTGTCTTCTTCTCAACCTAGTCTGGGGTTTCCTTTAGTTATGAAGCCCCTGGCTGCCCCCAGTGACAGTTTTTCTCCACCTCTTAGGCCCAGCCTGGCTTTGAGATCTTACACACTGGCATGACCCCATGTGCACTATGCCCCTCTCAGTTTGTTGTGACCCTGCGTGCTGGACCAAGACAGAGGGAACAGGAGAAAAGGAGAAATGAACCAGGGCAGGCTCTGGGTTGGTCTTCATCCCAGTCTGTGGCATCTCGAGGAGGTGGTGTGGCCTGGGCTCCTCCTGACACAGAGCCCCTTTGCCCTCTTGCTGACCAGGCCCGAGTCAGATGGTGGGTGTGGGAGTCTCTCCTGACTCCGCCCCCCAACTGAGGAGTGCCCAGATAGTGCTCCAGAACCTGAATTCCTTCCCACACCATGGCCCGTGGCAGTGAGGCTGGCAACACAGAACATTGGCACAGAGTTCTGAGGTGGAAATCAAATAACTATCTTACTCAAAACAGATCCAGCACAGCAGTCTTTGTGAGAAGAGAAAAGCCACCAGCAGGCCAGAAACACTAAGGGAGTGGGCTGCCAGCTGTACCCTGTCCTGCAGCCCCGCAGTGAGGAGGAAAGGCCCGCTCACCTGCTGTCCTGAGAGACAAGGGCCTTGACAGCCCTGACAGGCCAGGAGAATAAGCACATCCAACCCTCAAGGCAGCCCTCAAGGTGTGGAGGAGGGTGACAATGGGCCCCATGAGCTCATGCATGGGGATGTGCTTTGCTAACAGCACTGGGTAGAAGCTGGCTCAGGCCCTGGGATGCGCACCCGCGCAGGCACCTTGGACCCACCATTCCCGCAGCTCTCCGTGCACATATACCACTACCTAGTGCCCATTGCAGGGAATTGCTGTTGTTGGTTTAATTACCTTTGTTCTTGACTAGCACATGGTCTCCAACGTAATGTGGTGGCTGGCACATAGCATGGGCTCAAGGAATGTTAGGTGCCCTACATATGAACAAATTCTGTTCTGAGAGTCCGTTTGTAAGTGCAAATTTGTTCTTAAGTCCAACAAAGTTAGCCTAGGTACCCAACTCACACAATCGACTATATAGTACTGTACTGTAATAGGTTTATAGTACTTTTCACACAAATAATACGTAAACATCAAACAAATATGGAAAATAAAGAAAACATTTTTAATCTTACAGTACAGTACCTGGAAATGTACAATAGTACAGTACAACAGCCACCATCCAGGGGCTGGCATCGAGTGAACAGGCAAGAAGAGTTACTGACTGGAGGACGGAGAGGAGGTGGGAGATGGTAGAGCTGAAGGATCGTCAGCGATAGGAGACAGAGGGCAAGCTGCAATTTCACTTACAGCTTATGTGATTGGACATGCGAACACACGTTCACATCTTTGAAAGTTCACAACTTGAAGGTTTGTATGTAGGGGACTCGCTGTAAATGCATTATAGATCTCCATTTTCTTGCTGCAGACAGAGGAGGTTAGACCCTATCTCTAAAGGACTTTCCTTTGCATACAATTTAGAAGTGCAGACTCAGAGACCGAGGACACGAGTGCAGTCTGGCTCCACCACCCACTGTCTTGGACTTGCAGCAAGTTTTTTAACCTCCTTGTCTTCCATCTGTAAAATGGCCATGTTACAGTAATCATCTCGTGGGGGTGTTATGAAGGTGAAGTGAGGTCACTTTTGCAAAGCACTTAGCACCCTGCCAGGTCCATAGTGGGCACTCAGCGAACGTCAGACTCTGAGCTTATTTAGTGTCTACATATATTTATTTCATAATTCATTTGCACATTCAGTCATTCATTTAATCATCACAGTGGATTCAGGGCATTGTGAAGACAAAAATGAACAGAAAGTCTTCACACTGGAGGAATTCATAGTTTAGGGGCATTTGCTTTGTGTTAAAATAAGAGCTCTACAGACACAAAAGGCCATATATTATACAATTCCATGTATATGAAATGTCCAGATGGGGCAAATCCATAGAAACAGAAAGTAGATTTGTGGTTGCCAGGGGCTGAAGGGAGGGGAGAATTGGGAGTGGCTCTAGTGGGTACCAGTTTTTTTAGGGGCAAAGAAGATGTTTTAGAATTGAATAGTGGTGATGGTTACACAACCTGCACAACCTTGTGAATACACAGAAACCAATGTACACTTTAAAAGGGAGAATTTCATGTATGTGAGTTATGACAATTTTTTAAAGGGCCCTAGAGTCTAACTGCTTGATACTTATAGCTACTGGACCTTGGACAAGTTACACAATGTCTCTGGGCCTCAGTTTACTCATCAGTAAAATGGGGATAATAATCACCATCTGGTGGAACACTGGGGAAAACAGCTCACTCACCACGCTGACTTTACCAGTGTTATTTTAATTTATAAGATCACACAATAATTCCAAATTGCCAACCAGGCAAGAGCAAGATCCATTAAAAAATGAATTAAATAAAAAATAAACTTTTATAAACATACTGCTTGGGTTTTGTCACATCACACATCACATGATCTTCAGAAAACTTCCAGAGTATTTGGAACCTATAACATTCCATGACTTAAGATTTTCCAAAGGAAAGCAAACAAGGGCTTGACTCGAGGATCTGAAACTTTTTACTCTAAAGTCCAGATTTTCAAGAGGAAACCATCTGGGCATTAAAAAAGAATCCCTTCTTGAACTAACGGCAACTTGAATTAATATTTCAAGACAAATAATTTTCAGCCGTATTTAATCAACTTTTTTTTTTTTTTTTTTTTTTTTTTTTTTTTTGCGTTATGCGGGCCTCTCACTGTCGTG
>NW_006791298.1:3238985-3253262 GCF_000442215.2 Lipotes vexillifer | reverse complement strand
CCCGCGTCTCCTGCATCGGCAGGCGGACTCTCAAGCACTGCGCCACCAGGGAAGCCCTAATCAACTTTTTCTCCACATTCCCTGGAACGGTACCTGGCATAAGGCAAGTACTCACTGTTAGCTCTGATTATTACACTACGGGAATTTCTCTGCAAAGGATGTGAATAAATTAAATATGAATGAAATAAATGCTGAAGAAACATGAGAAAAAGAGTGACCAACTAATGGTGGAAAGGAGCTGTAGGTCGGAGCATCTTATTCGTTCATTCATTGGTGAGTAGCAACATTGGCTAAGATGAAATCTGATGCAAACTATTATATACAGGATGGATATACAATAAGGTCCTACTGTATAGCACAGGGAACTATATTCAATATCCTGTGATAGACCATAAGGGAAAAGAATATGAAAAATAATGTATATATGTGCACCTTTGCTTTTTCATGTAGAAAATGGGAATAAAAATCTTCTATTGCTGTGAGCATTACATGAGTAACATAAAGTGTCCAATTAAAAAAAAAATCCTGACAGCCTAGTGGAATGTGGGTCACAGCCAGATTTAAATTGCCTTGAGATAATAGAAATGTGAATTTTTCTTGCCCATCTGAGTTTATGGACTCACTATACATTTACTGAGCCCCTACAGCGGGCCAGACATTGAACTAGACCCTGTGGATACAATGCAAGACATCGTTTTTCTCCTTCAGAGACTATCATAAGGAATATGAAGTGTTGTGTTCATCTGAAGGAGAGGGTCTGTCTTGCTCCTGGCTAGGTAGATTGAGCAAATTTGTTCTTGTCTTACCTCAGATTCCCAAGAGAGAGCCTGACCATTCCAGCTCATCTTTTGGAACCAAGCCGTAGGTCAGAGGTGATAAGTTGTTGACAGGCCAGTGGATTGGCTGCCCTTGAGTCAGGTGCTCACCCCTGGTCTAATCAGCTGTGGCCAGGAAATCTGAGGGTGGATCATGTTCAAGGCATGGCCATATCCTCCTCCCCAGCAGAAGCTAGTTTCCCTTAGAAGGGGAATTGGGTGGAGCAGACAGCATGACATTAGCACAACAGGGAAAATTTTTCCAACAGATATAACAGCACATGCAAAGTCAGACCAGTGTGGAAAAGTATGAGATATTTGGGGAACTGTGAGGGTGGAGGGTGGAGAAGTTGGACTGTGACTGGAGATAAAACTGGAAAGGGAGGCTGGGGGAAGGCAGCTGGGGTGAACATCGTCCCCTTTCTCTGGAAGTCAGGACATTCTTTCACTGCAGGGCAGGAGTGATGGTGGTAAACATCATTATCCCATGAACGCTCACTGTGGTCCCAGTCTGGGTCAGAGACCACAGTGGGCACTAGAGTGGGAACCCCTGCCACTGTTGTCAGAGGTCCCCTCCCCAACCAGCCCCCAAAAAAGATATTTTGAAGGCAACCCTTCATTTGCTGGAAATTGCTATATAATAGGACATAAATCTGCCTTGAGCGTGGAGGTGGGAGCATAAACATGAACTTAGGGGCCCTGAGAGGAACTGCTCTTATGATGCCAAGCACTTCCCTAGCACGACAACCAGGCTAGACTGGCTTGCGGAGACTGCACAGATGCGGCAGACCCCCAGGTCTTTCCTGCCTTCTGTAATCAGCCACACTGCAAGGGGCTCTCTCCTGATAACACTTGGGACCCCTGAACCTGGGCTTCTATTCAGACTAGGCTTGACTTCTCCCCAAGTATCAGTTGTGTAAATATCTCCCTACCACCACCACCCATCTGTCAGAAACATATTATCAAATTATACATCAAATTTTATCATCAGTTCGTCTTGCTAAAATCATCATTTAAAAAATTAGATCTGAATAAAATTTTATTTCCCAAAG
The DNA here is from genome assembly GCF_000442215.2 of Lipotes vexillifer. Lineage (NCBI taxonomy): Eukaryota > Metazoa > Chordata > Mammalia > Artiodactyla > Lipotidae > Lipotes > Lipotes vexillifer. The sequence goes on along the minus strand of NW_006791298.1, from coordinate 3,251,395 downwards.
GAAGTAACTGAGGCCTTGTTTCTTCTAGGTTTTACTTGACTGTCATAATCTGATCAACTCTGGTTTAAATCTCTGTTCCACCACTGGCTAACTTTAACCTCAGGCAAATTACTTAATCTCTTGGCCTCCATTTCATCATCTGTAAAATGGAACTAATAATGCCCACCTTTAGGGTTATGACAAGGATTCAATGACATGGTGTATATAAAGTGATTAAATGGTATCTGGTACCAAAAAGGTGATCAATACATATTAGTAGTAGTAGTGGCTTGTATGATTTGGGGCAAATAATCTGATTGCAAAATGTCATATTTACTGCAAATCTACATATTTGACAGCACTGTTGTGAAGATTAAATTAAAGAAGGCGAGATGAGTGCTTTGAAAAGTGCTATACAGCTTTAGGAATCATGAAGTCAGACACGGGAGACTGTTACAGGCGAGGCTGCAAAGTGGCAGATGGAAAAAGCCAAAGTGTAGAAAAAAGCTGGGGCCATGAACTTAAACTACTGAAATCAATCTTTAATTCACTTCTGAGTTTAAAAATATCTGTACAACTATTTTATTAATATGTTTTGTACTATTTCTGAAATCAATTGTGATTTATCTCATTTAATAGTAACTACTAATTTTCTGTATATTGGGCACATATTTTTTAATCAATTTACAGATTGGCTGGTCTATTTTCAAATAGGCTTTCACACCCACAAATGTTAATTAAACATTTGTGAAAGAAAGTAGGACTATTCCTCCGAAGTAGCAAATAAGTTTTCATTGACATTCCCACTACCATTGATTAATATATCTTGTCCAGTGCATTGTATTGAGGTGCCTGGGGCCCTATCTGGACTTAGTAGAAATAGTGCTGCAATTGATTAGTTATGTCTGCCATGGGCATGGGAATGTGAAATAATAGCACATGTCTATACTTAGAAAATTGACAAATGGATGCTCTTGGTGAAAATAATTTCAAGATTAAATTCATCCTCCTGCCCACCTGACTCAGAATGGTATATTTAGCAGGGGGAGGGAGTGGAATATTCGAGTATTATGACAGATTGTGTTTTCCATAAGATGGCTACAGAGCTTTCAGTTCATGTACTCTTCTGCAATGGGACCTTGCCACTCCTCCAAGAGGTAGAGTGTAATGCCCCGTGCCTTCAATCTTGGCTGGCCTGAGTGGACCATAACCAATTGGATACAGCAGAAATGAGGCTGCCTGACTCCCGAAGCTAGGTAGGAAAGGAATCCCAGCTTCTGCCTGGCTCTCTTGGTATACCTGCTCTTGGGAAGCTTCCTCTGGGAAGCCAGCACCGTGCTGTAAGAAAAGCAAGCTACACAGAGAGATCACGTGCAGGTCAAGCTGTCGACATTCCCAGCTGAACCCAGCCTTCAATTCTGAGAGGCTCCAGATGATTCCTGCCCCTGGCCTTTGAGTCATTCCCAGCTGTTCTGGCCTTCCCAGGTAAGGGCTCAGACGTCGTGGAGCAGAGACAAGCTATCTCCTCTGTGTCTGCCTTCCTGACCCACAGAATCTGTGAACATAAAAATATCATGCAAAAGTTTAACACCACTAGATTTGGGGTGCTTTGTTACACAGCAATGGTAAACCAGAAGAAGCATCCCAAACACCAAGGGTGGGTGCTGGTGGCGGGTCTGCTTTTTCCTTCATCTTGATTGTGAGAATCTGCACAGGACAGGAAAACTCTCAAAGTTTCCATTCCTTTATCTGGGATAATAACAGCCTTCCTATCACAGTACAAAAATGAAGTCAGAAACCAATAGAGACTGAGCTTTTACGAGACAGAGTGTTTATGAAACGACACCGTCATGAAGAGCAAATGATTGCTACTCTTGACTAGCCTTTCCGTCGACTGGAGAGTGGCACTCTGAATCACGAAAGACGTGCCTTTGGGAAAATAGTTATTACCCCACATCCACAAATCCAACTTAATGGATCTAGGTAGAACTTTCACATTTGGTAAAAACCAAACCAAAGCCCTCAAAAATTCCCACATGACAAGCAGACATGAGACATACTCTTGCTGGCAGTGACCTCACTTCTCTTAGATAATGACACGCCAAGTTTGTGGGACTGCTTCTTGCTTCTGATAATAAGAATGGAGAAGAGCCTCTCAGCCTCCCAGAAGTACATGCTTCGTGCCCTTCCAGTGTGAGGCCCAGGGCCAGCCTGCCCACCTAGTCCCATCATGACTGCCCTTCCGAGAAGCTGCTTGAGCGGGGGCTTTGGGGCTTGGGCCTGCCTTTGTTGAGTCTACTCCTTAAAGAAAAATAACTCCTTTTGGATTCAGGCTAAGTTGGTAGAACCCTCCTCCAGCTACACCCCCAATTAACTTTTGTAGCAATGAGAGATAAAATACTTTTTAACATGTAAATCTAGTTTTATTCAAAGTGACCATGATACATATCTCCCATCTCCTGCCAGCATCCCCCCCGACCCTCTGTCCTGGGTGCTTCTCCCCTTCAGCCTCTAAAGATTTAGGAAAGAGTTCTTGGCTAGCCAGTCACTAGCTGCAAAAGTTGGTCAACTCACTGGTCACCTGTAAAATGAAGCTAGTCATACCTCACAGGTTGGGGAGGTCACAGCATAAGGAAACACTCTGCCATGCAACAAACATTTCATTCACTCTTTTCTTTTTTTTTTTTTAACATCTTTATTGGAGTATAATTGCTTTACAATGGTGTGTTAGTTTCTGCTGTATAACACAGTGAATCAGTTACACATATGTTCCCATATCTCTTCCCTCTTGCATCTCCCTCCCTCCCACCCTCCCTATCCCACCCCTCTAGGTGGTCACAAACCACCAAGCTGATCTCCCTGTGCTATGCAGCTGCTTCCCACTAGCTATCTGTTTTACATTTGATAGTGTATATATGTCCATGCCACTGTCACACTTTGTCCCAGCTTACCCTTCCCCCTCCCCGTATCCTCAAGTCCACTCTCTAGTAGGTCTGTGTTTTTATTCCCGTCTTGCCCCTAGGTTCTTCATGACCTTTTTTTTTTTCTTAGATTCTATATATATGTGTTAGCATACGGTATTTGTTTTTCTCTTTCTTACTTCACTCTGTATGACAGACTCTAGGTCCATCCACCTCACTACAAATAACTCAATTTCGTTTCTTTTTATGGCTGAGTAATATTCCATTGTATATATGTGCCACATCTTCTTTATCCATTCATCTGTTGATGGACACTTAGGTTGCTTCCATGTCCTGGCTATTGTAAATAGAGCTGCCATGAACATTTTGGTACATGACGCTTTTTGAATTATGTTTTTCTCGGGGTATATGCCCAGTAGTGGGATTGCTGGGTCGTATGGTAGTTCTATTTTTAGTTTTTTAACGAACCTCCAGACTGTTCTCCATAGTGGCTGTATCAATTTACATTCCCACCAACAGTGCAGGAGGGTTCCCTTTTCTCCACACCCTCTCCAGCATTTATTGTTTGTAGATTTTTTGATGATGGCCATTCTGACCGGTGTGAGATGCGCTCTTTAAAAAAAAAACGTTTATTGAACTTTTACGATGTGGCAGGCATGGGGCTAGACCCTGGGTAAACATTGGTGAAAAAGGCAGTCCCTACCTTCTGGGAGTTCCAGGGCAGTAGGAGAAATGGAAAATAAACAGGTAGAGTGCGATAAGTGCTGTGAAGAGGATGCTGCTACGGGAACACTAGAAAAAGCTCCCAAGCCAGGGATTGGAAGCTCCGAAGCTTCTGAGGCCTGAGGAAGGAGTAGGAGTTGGGGAATATGGGGGAGGGTGGGGCGGAAGAGAAGGGTGATGCAAGCAGGTCCGAAGGCCTGGAGACGAGGGAGCACGGTATTTCCAGAGAACTGCAGGTGGTTTCATGTGGCTGAAGCATCCAACATAAAGCAGAAGGTAGAAGAGGAGGCGCGGGGGGTGGGATGGGAAGCGGCAGGCAAGTTTGCATGGGTCTTGTAGGCTACACAAGGCATTGGGGAAAGAGCACTTAGCCAGTGATGAGAATAGCGGATGAGAGGGGACAAGAATGAAGGCCAGGGGCCATGAGGAGGCCTCTGCTGTAACCCAGAGTGGGATGCAATGATTCTGTGCATGAGCTGCTACTCATTTCCAACTCCTTTTGCTGGGGGGTTCAGAACATAGAAAGATGAAGGGTGTGTCTTTTACATATTATGTTTTCTGGAAGATTCTAACACAGTAAGGCCACTTTCTGTCCGATGAGTCAACAGGAAATGCAGCAGAAGCAGCGTGGGATAAGCTCAGAGGCAGAGGGGGCCGAAGGACCCAGGCCCCAGAGCTGGCCTCCCAGGCACTGCAGTGAGCTCGGCCTTTGCTGTCATTCTCCATGAGGCAGGGCCCACCCCCTGGAAGCCCAGCGATTCCCTGGGCCTGAGGAACATCCCTGAACAGGAACCTCCTTCTCTGAAATCAGAGCTGAATGTCAAGAGGGAGGGGAAAAGTTGAAATTTCAGAGTTGGGCCCCAGGCAGTTGAAACCCAATTTTCTCACTGTAATCCTCACCACACCCTAAAGAAAACCGGCCTGACTCACGGACCACATCAATCCTGGGAGGCAGGGAAGCTTGGCTGTGCGCTGCTGGCCGGCTTCTCAGGGTTCTGTCTCCCTGCACGCCTGGGGGCACGTGTTGGGGTGTCTCTCTGGAAGCCACAGAGGGAGGAAGGGCAGCCCATACCCCAGCCCATCCCACTGCTCCACAGACACCTCCCTCTTCCTCCTTTGAGCTAACAGCTCCCAAACCTATAACCAAGTGGATCAGGGAAAGCAGCTCAATTATGATCAGGTTTGAGGAGGAAATTCTTGAAGCTGCTCCAGGGGGCCACAGACCCCGGGACTGCGTGCAGCTGATTCAACAGATGAGGGGCGCAGCAAAGGGTCATGGAAAATGAGCAAGATTCAGCGTCAAAATTCCTCTTCTACCACATGGTAGCTGAAAACCTGGGGCAGATTACTTAAGCTTCTGTTGAGTTTCAGTTGCCTCAGCTCTAAAACGGGCACAACAATGTCTTGCTTGGAGGGTTACTGGAAACCATCTTCTGAAACAGAAGAGTCGCTTGGAAAATTTGGATTCTAACAGCATGTGTTGCCTACACAACCCCTAAGGCACTTATCCTACACAGCCTTTCTTTCTTTTTTTTTTTTTTTATTGAAGTATAGTTGATTTACAGTCTCTGCTGTACAGCAAAGTGTCTCAGATATACACATCTATATATTCTTTTTTTTATATTCTTTTCCATTATGGTTTATCCCAGGGTATTGAATATAGTTCCCTGTGCTATACAGTAGGACCTTGTGGTTTAGCCATCCTACATGTAATGGTTTGCATCTACCAGCCCCAAACTCCCCGTCCATCCCCCTCCCTCCCCCGCTCCTCCTTGGCAACCACAAGTCTGTTCTCTATGTCTATGAGTCTTACACAGCCTTCTATTTGTGTGGGACTCCATTCCTCTAGCTAATCTCACAGGCAGCTGGAGGGCAGCAGCAACTGTGTGTTACACATCCTTTCCTTCCCAAGGCACCTCACACTTAAGGTGGTCAATACGTGTTTCCTGGCTGACTGATACACCCAGGTATCCAAATCCCCAGGGTAGGGGTTGGGCAACAATGTCAAAATTAAGAGAGTTTCTGGCACCCAAGGCATCACCCTTTAATCACCAAAATACAGGGGCTTTTGCACGCCTTTCTTCCACCTGTTAGAAGTAGTTGAGAAATAGCCAGTTAGTACTAGAGGCAAATACAAAGCATTGGACTAGGGCTGCCCTGCCGGGGTACATGCCACCACCCTCCCGTGGTGCGAGCTTGGACGATGAGCTGAACCTCATCTCTAAAGCGGGGATGTTCAGAGTACTTACCTCATAGTTATTGGGAGCATTTACAGAGTATATGGAAAGCACTCAGCACAGTGCCCGGCAGAGGATTAATGTTCAGCAAGTATTCATCTTCACCTCATCATTGTCAAAGCTCAGTTCAGTTTGCTGGGCTGGACTCCCTGGTTAAATGGCAACACTGGAAATCTCACCCCAGATAAAGACCCTGCCACCTGGAATGGGGATTCCACCCTGGGTCGGGGAGGGGTGCAGAGCTGGGCTGTCTCTCTGGAACAGTCCATATGGCAGGTGACTATGGGAAGTGCCTTCCAAACCATAAAATGCATTTCAAATATTTGTATAATAGTTTTTGTTTTTCTGATTCTTTAAAATCTGGAAACAATACTGTAAACACAACCCTAGTTCCCATTTATTTGATAACCTACCATGAATGAGATACTGTGCCCATGGCTTTTCACAGACTTACTTGCTTTATATTCTCAATGACCCTACAAAGTTAGAACTATTTTTCAAGCCCATTTTAAAGACAAGGAGAATGACATTCCAAGATCACTCAAGGTCTCAAGTGGTATCCAAACTCAGGTCTGTGGGCTCCCAAGACTATGCTTTTAACTACTAAGTTAAGCTCGTGGGCTGAATATAGTCTAAGATGAATAAGATGCCAACAGGCTCAAGATTTCCAGCCAAATGCCAGAAATCCTGCTCTCAGATTCCGAGAGTTCTGTTTCTGTCCCCTCAACAGGCAGGGTGGCATCTCAGCACCACAAGGCACAAGACGGTGCTTTGCTATTTAAGATCTCCTGAAAACTATCTTCCTTTTCCTTGTTCCAAGTTAACCATGTCGAGCTTAATTTAACCACCTCAGAAGGAGCCAGGGCCCAGCTGACCCTGCTAAGATTTGAAATTATAGTTCTTGAGTCTAATTTTAAACCAAGCACAGAGAACATTCTTTTTCTAGCTAGGACATCCAAACAAATACAATACCACCCACCCCCTCTAAAAAAATCTGGTTTCTTTCTGAAATCAAAAGAGCGTTTTGTAAGAAATAAAATAGACATATAGAAATGGTAGCTTATTTTGCTTTAATATCCCAAAATATTTGCGTGAATGGGACTACGCTGCAGAACAAGGCAGAACTCTGTAGACAAGCACGTCTCACTCTGAGGAAAGAACTGATTGGAGAGAAGGCACCAGAAACTGCATTTTGCTGGATTATATGTAAACAGTAAATGGGGGGAAAGGCTCACAAAGGAGAAAGGAACTTGCACTGTCATTTCACAGGTGGATCCTAAGGACGGAAATTAGCCTCATGAGCTGATGCTCAACCTCCATCTTCCATTGTAGTGTAAACAGGACCTGGTGCTAAGGAGACAAACACCCACACACCAGTGGTGCACGAGGACACAAAAAGGAACTGACAGTAGTATAAGCCCCTGGGTCCTTTTTTTTCTCTTTCCCGCACGGCTCCTACGGGCATATCAATTGGCAGTGCCTTGGAATTGTACCATTTGTCAATGACTGGTTAGTGGAAAAACCGAATCCTAAAAAGCCTGGGTGAATACACTTTGTTTCTGTTCATGCTCTTCAATCAGATGACTCGGAGGGCCTGGGGTGGAGGGATGTACCGCATCTGGCCTGTCTTCTTAGGTGATAACAGTGGGTGCAGTGCGTCCCGTCCTTTCCCGGAGTTGGGACAACTTCAGGGCAATAGAAATAAGGGGGGCCAACATGACCTGAGGGAGACACAAAGAGAAAAACCTTTGCCATCACTTTCTCTAGGCACGGATCCATAGCTCCAGCCCTGAGTAGGCCTCGAGCCCCAGACCCATGTCTGATTGCCTACTCCGATAACCCAAAGGCTCCTCAAACTGTGTAAGTCTAAAAACAAAGACATGTTCTTTCTTCACAAAAAAACCTAGTTCCAGCATTCCCTATTTCAGTCAATGATCTAGTACATAAAAGCAAATGAATGACTAGGAGTCATTGCTGACACCTTCCTCCCTCACATTCCTGTTGTCCAACCCACCAGCAGCCTAAGTGACTTATCTTCTACCTCTCTCCCATTGTCACCCAGTTCTCTCCATCCCAGTGCCACAGCTCTCGCTAAACCAAGTCCTCCCTCTTACCTGGAACAACTGTGCTTCAACATCCGCTTCTGCATCCTCCTATTTGTTTCCCACACTCTACCCAAAGAAGTCTTTTCAAAATACACCACCCTCCCATCTACCTCTCACTTAAGGGAAAAAAAGAATTCTGCTGTTGCTTAAATAAATAAATATTTTAATATTAAAAAAAGAAAACTATGTATCTAGTTGAACTGCCCATTTTATAGATGAGGAAACTGATACCCAAAGAAGTGAAGTGATGTGACCAAGTGATTCAAGGGCAGAGCCAAGAGTAGTACATTTTCTATTGACCACTGTTGCTTTCCCTCGTCTAAATCTCTACCAGCTCATTATACCTGGAAGAAAGTTGGAGAACCACTGCACACACTGACATACCACTTGCCATTCCCCCTGGGGCTCCAACAGTCCCAATGAAGTGCTGAGGCTGAGGCCCAGCAGCTCCAGAGTAGGGAAAGGCACGTCCCCAGATAGAATGGTGGTACACCTGGGCATGTGGGCACCTTGCATCCTTCAGGGCCCTCCCACTTCCTGAGGACTATGGTTCAGACGAAACTTAACTCTCACTCATTCTTTGTATTTACCATGTGTCAGGTATTAAGACAGAGAAACACAACTTCCTTCCTCTTTTGCTCTTGCGCTATTATTTTGTGGATCTACAACGTAGACACCATCGCCTTTGATTTTAGTTTTAGGGATGTCTCAACACCACAGCAATCTGGCGATAACTGGAGCTAATGCCTGGCCACTGGAAAAACTGTAAAAGTGAAGCACCCTTTCATTTCTCTCTTTTTGTAATAAAAACAACTGTAAGAGCCACTTTTCCTCAAAAGCTAGTTCCATATGTCAGGCACAGTGTTCAGAATTTTGCCTTCATCATCTCCTTAAATCACTATGACAACTCTGTGAGGTAAGTAGCATTCTGCCATTCTACAGACAAAGAAACCAAAGCTCAGAACACTGAAAAGACTTACCCAGGGACACACAGTCATTAAGGAACTGAATTTAAAACAAGATCTAACTCCAAAATGGGTTAGAGAGATCAAAATCACTATGCCAGGGGTTTCCAAATGAGTTTCACAGGATTCTAATTAGGTGTCAGAAGGAAAAAGGCTTTGTGGGAGAATAGACATGGCGAAAATTATTTAATATGTAGGCATATGTACTGCAAGTCTGCTCCAAGCTTTAAGGCGAGGTGTGTGTTGTGAGCTGCTAAGACGGGGCTAACGTACCCCAGCACTTCCTAAACTGGTTTTGGCTCTGGAGCTCTGGTTGGGGAGCAGTTCCCAAAACAAGGAACACACATGGAGAAACTCTCCCCTGTGCGTCCCTGCTTCCCCATTTGGGTGGCTGTCCTCCAAGTTCTCTGTTCCACCTCTGGCTCCCAGGGCCCCTCCTCACTCTAACATACTTCTGGAGACACTCTGGGTGGGGCTGGGACCCCAAAATACAGGTTGCAAGTCCAAAGACTCTCCCATAAAGACCTTTCTTTCTGGGCCATGAAACAGTCTCTCCCTGCCTACCCCCTAGCCCTGACCAAATCTAGAGCCAGTGTATGTTCTGCCAGGGCAGGTGATGAGACCAAGCAAAGTGGCAAATAATTAGTGACAGACCAGAATACCAGATCAGGGGCTGATTTTAAAGATTAGTTCTCTTGAATCTGCCACTTAACCAGGCGTGTGAACCTATTAACTATTATTTAACCTTTCTGAGCCTCCTTATCTGAGTTTCCTTATCCGTAGAAGGGGTATTAATAGATAAGAATAACAGATTTGAGAATGGAATGATTATATCCATTTGGGTAATGGGTTTAGAACAGAGCTTGGTGAATAGAAAATGCTCAGATAATTGTTAGCTATTATTGTTTTCTGATGCACTGAAGGAGACGTGGAGGAAAGTGAGCCCACCTGTCTGATCATTTGAGAAACAGGTTGTGATGACAGGCGCAATGGAGCCACTACCCTTCCCTCCAACAGAAAGAACTAGCCGGGGCGCAGGGCCTGGGCATTACCTGGGGGTCCTGGTAGATCTTGGCGATGTCCTTCTCATAGCTGTCGATGTACAGTCGAACGGTGGCGCCTGCACTCCCGGTGCCGCTCAGTCGAAAGATGATGCGAGAACCATCTGCAAAAATGAGCCGCAAGCCCTGGGAAAAGTAACAGAGTTTCTTTTTTCCTCACATGCTGGAAGAAAGACTGAAGGCTGACAAATTATGGGGGGGTCTATTTGGAGATCTAATTTCATCTGTACTTGATCAATAGGAGGATTAGATCCTTGAGAAACGGCCACAGTTGAGCCCCGTGAGTCTGCCCTCAGTCAGCCTGTCACTGCATCCAGCCAATGGGGGTTGGGCTCATGGGGGAGAAACATCCCCAGGGTCAGGCGGGAGACAGGATCCTGGGGAGGCTGGCTGACACAAGCCCTGCCCTCTCCATCCCGCTTCCCTGTGATTTATAGACTAACCATTCCAGTTTGAAGCCTAATAACTAAGTTAATAAATAAATAAGCTGCTAGATATGGAAATCTGATTTCCAAATCAGGAGGGAAACACGAACAGAATGGGCTGAAACCAGAGCAGAGGAGGTTTCAGGTGAAACAGAGGAAGAACTCTTTGCAAAACACTGATGGAGAGCCTCAAAGTAGAACAGGGGGCCATGTGCCCCAAATGGCGGAGGTCAGCTATTCCGACCTATTGAGCCAGATCCAGCGGTCAGTCTCCACCAATGCCTGATGACTCAAAGCAGGGCCCATGTGGGTGCAATGCCAAGCCCCACCCCTCTATCTCCTGCCCTCCCCCTTCCCTCTCTGGCCGCATCTCTTGTCCTCAATAATCTTGATTCAGGGGAAAAAGGCTGGGGACTCTTGAGGTAAGAAGGCTGAGCAAGACAGTTATCTGAAGACCCTTCAGTCTTGATGCGTCTGTCAGTTTTTCCATAAAAAGAACTTTGCATAATGCTGATGGCCTCTACCAAAAGGAAAGGTACTACCTCTCATCTACTATTTGTCACCAGACCCAATCCAGGGTTTAATCATGCCACTCAGCACTGAAGACAGCAGATGAAATACACAGAGTACATTCCCACTTAGTCAACATGGGGAGGATACAGTTAATACCCGTTTACCATTTCCTGCTTCTAGACACATACCAGGGTTGGCCTCCTTCTCCCACAACTTTCAACTCGAAGCCTCTTAAAATTTTTTCACTTGATTGCAGATGCTATATCTACTTCAGAAGATTGTCCCCCCTCCCCGGTCTTCCATCTAAATGCTCAGACTTTCTGATTATAAAACGTGGAGCTGCTGACTTCCTCCTCTGAGCACAGAGCACAGGGCCCGTGCTCATGCCGACGCCCCTCCCATGCATACCTCAGCATCCCCCCTCTCTCCTGGCACATGCCGGATGCGGCGCAGAGTCTGGGTTTACATTGCCTAAGGGTCTGTTCTCTCTCTGAAGCCTCACCACAAAATCTTCTGCTCTGCTCTGCCCCCCCTGGACCCCACCCGCCCCCTTTCCTACACCCACCCTCGTCCACCCCAGGCCTCTCTTTTTCCAATTATCTCAGACATCATTTACGATCATCCATACTAGACCCAAAGTTCTCACAGATGGTGAAAAAGCATGAGGAAGAAAAGCCACGGGGCCAGAATTTTGACAAAGGGAGACTCCAGGCGCTGAGGGTCACTGTGGCCATGCACCATCCACTCGTCCACTACCTGCTCTCCAGAGAGAGACTTTAAATAAGTCCTGCAGCTCAACTCCTTCAAAGCCTGCTGGGTGCCTTGAGAAGGACCCAGCCAAAAATCTGGGTCTGGATCAGAAAAAAAGCTAACTGGACAGCTATAGCATAATCTTACCTCCCTCTTTATTATCTCTGTTTCTAAGTTATGAGTCCATTCTGTGACAACAACAGAACCAGAGGAGAGAGGAGCCTGGGCCCGGGTGTTAGTGAGAAGCCTGGAGAAGGGCTGACCCAGCCTGCACCCTGGGTACCTGGCGCCCAGTGAGGGAAATGCTAACAGTTCTGTACATATCCAGACACGGCCCAGGGTCTCAACTGTGATGTCCTCCTACGCGCTGCTGTGTTAGGGTCAGCTGCGAGTCACGTGCTACAGGTAATAACAGTGAATGTTTCTAAGTCTGCAAACGGCTTGTCTGGTTTTTTTTCTTCTTTTTTAGAAATCAGAACATATCACAGAAATGTCTATGAAGAGGCTACTCTCATGCCACGCCGGCGTTCTGCTACAAGCTCTTGAGAGAGAAGAGGGAGGTTGAGGTCTAAGGCAGCAGTTCTCCATATTTTTAAGATTCTAGGGCTCTTTTCTGCACACACATTCAACATGACCTCTTGCATAGAATTCTGGAGAATGTAAAAGTCCTTCTGGAGTCTAGACTAAGAATCCCAGCATGAGGGCATAGGGGTGTACGTAGAATCAGGGCA
>NW_006791298.1:3222086-3238975 GCF_000442215.2 Lipotes vexillifer | reverse complement strand
TTCCCTACAAGTGCCTGTGCAAATCATGTGTGACTCAGCAGAAAGCCACTTGAGAAAACAGGGCAGCAAAGGACAAACGACCAAGAAGCCTTTTTCTTTTTTCTCTTGAGATTTCAGAGACGAAGCTCTGAGGCTTCTCTCCCACATTGCACATACGTCTGTTCCTACCTGATTTCTTGAAACACTTCCATCCACCGGATCACTGTACTCAAAGTTATCAATTTTCACCACAGTGTAAACTTTATCTCCCACTGGGAACTGTTTCCCCACGAAGGAGCGATCAGAGATCAGGGCCTCCAAGTCCTTCATCATTTTGTTTGCACCCTCGGCTTCCACCTCCTCGTAATCATACCTGGAAGAAATCACAAAGTTGAGGCTTGCGGGCTGACTTCAGATCACACCAACTTACATCACCACCTTCTACAGCGTTTGTTTGGCCCTCCCCCAAACCATCTAACTTCAGAAGAAGCTGGCAAAAATATGAGCATGTCATTCTCTGGGGATGGAGCAGACGAGGGATGAAAAGAAGGGTTTGGAGGGTTTCAGGAAAGGGTTAGGAGCTTCTGAATAAGCAGAAAACTCCCATCTTGGCTCTTCTACAGAATAAAGCTCTTAGAAGCTTCAAAGGCTTTTGAGAGAGATTATCTAACATTTAATCACCACATCCTGAGGATGTAGAAACAAAAGCAATGTTATCTGCATAAATGCACACGTGACTCAGGCACTGCTCTTCCAAACTGCTGGAGCTTCTTTGGGATAAACGCTGGGAAGGCTCCCAGTCTGGGACCTGCCTGAGGCTGCTGAGATTTTGGATAAGGAGCGTTCCAGTCTCCACAGGAGCTTCCTCAAGTAAGGCCAATTCTTTTTTTTTTTTTTTTTGCGGTACGCGGGCCTCTCACTGTTGTGGCCTCTCCCGTTGCGGAGCACAGGCTCCGGACACGCAGGCGCAGCGGCCATGGCTCACGGGCGCAGCTGCTCCGCGGCATGCGGGATACTCCCCGACCGGGGCACGAACCTGCGTCCCCTACATCGGCAGGCGGACTCTCAACCACTGCGCCACCAGGGAAGCCCAAGGCCAATTCTTCATTGACCAAATGAAGGAGCCAAGCCTTAACTCTTTTTTTTTTTTTTTTAAGCCCTAACTCTTTACACCTGAAATGCCTCCCTCCTCTCAGTGAGAGTGGATTCCAGTCCACAGCATTCACCCTGACAGAGGAGGCCTGGTGTGGATGCAAAAGGGCCAAGAAAAAAAAAGTACATCACAAATGAAATTCTATGACTGTTACTTTTCCTCCAAGAATTGTTCTTGACTTCTTTCTTAGGAGGTTAAAGACTCTTACAGGTGGCTTTTCTTGTCCGAGTGGCACACACCCTCTTGAGAGAGTTCTTTTTTAGAGGCTCAAGATAGCAGAGTCTATATTTATTTGCAATAGTGAAACAAATATGATATGTGCAAGCAGACACCTCTGAGACATGAAAAATACCAGGGAATTAAGGCCAACTATTCTGGCTCCAGGATTCTATGAATCAAGGACAGCAGTCCCCTTAATCCTGAAGCTAGCTCTTTCCCCCAGTTAAAATGATAACAGCAAAAAATTACAACCAGGTGTTTGTGCTTTACATCTGTGACCTTTGGGTGTTTGAGGGAAATGTTCTATAAATCCTAGGCACAGAAGGGTACAATGGAAAGAATCTGGGCTTTGGAATCAGACAGAATGAGCTATGAACCCAGCCTTTATTGGTTACTAACTGTGCAACTGTGGGAAAGCTGCTTCATGTCTTAGAATCTCAGCTGCCTTATCAATAACTATTTTCGAAGCTGATGTGAAACAATGCATGCAAAAAGCACTTTTGTTAAATAAATGGAGGGTATAATGGAGTCTTAACTAACCATAAATTCAGTTTCTGAGGACTTTATTTGTAATACTTGGTTAGCAGTTATTTGAAATTAATAAAAATGTGTTAAGATCGTTTTTAGATGGAGACTCCTAACTGATTCAAGACTGACCCTCTCTGAACAAACCCTCCTAACCTTATTCCATTCTGGTTACTTTTCATTTGTTAACTCATTCATTTATCTATTCAAAGCATATTTACACAATGTCACCATGAATTAGTGTTTGGTGATACCATGGATTACAAAAACAGATATGGTCCTGCCTTCATGATCCTTTAGGCTCTAGAGAGTTCATGACTGCTGTTCTAAATTACCAGATTTTTCTGGTTCTTAGAAAGTAGAGATTCTTGCATTGGTTACCAGGGCTACTGTGTGGTACCATGTGGCAGATACTACTTATACCTTCCACAAAAAAATAACCTGAGGGAGAAAGATAGCAATATACTTGTCCAAAGTCAAAAAAAGGATTCTGATTAAGGAGGCCAAGTTCCTGAAGGCTGAATTCTTTTCCTGACTATCCAAAGATCATGGACCATTAAATCTGTGACATATTTTAAAAATTCTCTAGTCTAACTCACCTATTTTATAGAGAAGGCAACTGAGGCTCAGAGAAATAATACCTTTGTATTTCTTACATAAATATTTTATTTAATATGCTTTTCCTCATATTTATTTTCCATAATTAGAACAGTGAGGTTCAGGAAAAAAATTACACTTACTGGGGGAAAGGCAAATTGAAATTAGTGAAAAGTACAACTGGAAAAAAATGTTAATGCTTCTTAAAAATAGAAGTATGGGGCTTCCCTGGTGGCGCAGTGGTTGAGAGTCTGCCTGCCGATGCAGGGGACACGGGTTCGTGCCCCGGTCCGGGAAGATCCCACATGCTGTGGAGCAGCTGGGCCCGTGAGCCATGGCCACAGGGCCTGCGTGTCCGGAGCCTGTGCTCTGCAACGGGAGAGGCCACAACAGTGAGAGGCCCACGTACCGCAAAAAAGAAAAAACAGTATGTATGGGTCAAGAAGACTTACTAACTAGTCTAAGTATTTTGTCTACTGATGAATCCCCAGTGCTTGGCAGAAAGTAGGTACACAGTCAATATATATTGAATCAATGAATGAAGTACTGATAACTACGCAGCCTTTGGGGACCTATTTTAATGAGTCATAAAAGTTGATTTAGACTAAGCATAATTGTTTCCATAATTTCAGAAAAAGTTTCCATACTTTCAGTGTCCCAGAGTTTATAGAACACTTTCAGACTCATATTTCATTTAATCTACTCAATAGCTAGACTGTTATTTCCATTTCTACAAATGAGAAAACTGAGTACAGAAAGAGGTTAAATGACTTCCCAATCTACTAGGGGGCAGAAATAAAATTCTAATCCATTCTTCTGAATCCAGATCCAATGTTATTATCATGTCCACCTGATAGGTACATTTAAAAGGCTGACAAAACATTCATTCTTTTGAATATGTTAACTAAAAATTTTAAGCCTCGTTCTTTACGGCTGACATAAAAGTTGACTTCATCTCGACCCTGACGGAATTATATTAAAAATCCCCAATTGATGGAGGCTGAAGGAACTGAGGTTTTATTATCACCTAAGATAGGAAGGAAAGAATTTGTATGCATGAGAATTCTCTCTGTCCACTTCCCCATGCTACCTCTGTACCCAGCCAGGCTGTGGCTTACCTGGTGAAGAAATTCCGGCCATACTTTTGCCAGTGATCTTTGAGGATGTCCTCCACACTCTGTTTGCGGGTGGCTAGGATGGAGAGCCAAGCAAGGACAGCCCAGAGTCCGTCCTTCTCACGGATGTGGTCAGAACCTGGTCAGGGGGACAGTATGCGGCTGTGAGAAACGTGATTTCTCCAAAATACTTGGGAATAAACTCCTCAACAGTATATGACCCAACCAAAAAAGTCATAAAACTTTACTGAGGAACTTGAATACATGGAAGAAACCACATATTGAATAAAGCCACATACTATTGAAAAGAAGGTGATGCTTCCCAAAGTAATTTAGAAATTTAAGGCAAATGCCAATAAAAATGTCAGCGGAATAATTTGGTGGAACTTGATGTATCAATTATGAAGTATGAATGTGAGTGGAAAAAACAAAAGAACATGACCACTGTGAATTTTCAATAACTAAAATAGTCTGGTAGCTTAACAGAACAAAAGAGAGCACCCAGAAAGAGACCCAAACACTTACGAGACTTGAATAAATGATAAAGGTGTCACTTTAAGGCTGTAGGAAAGAATGGATTACTTTTTAAGTAGTATTTGTCTAACTAGCTAAACAGTTGGGAAAAAATCAGTTTTTTCCCTATAAAACACCATACAAAAAGAATTCCAGATGAATTATACATTCAAATATAAAAACTGAAAACCTTTAAATATTAGAAGACATATATATTTTTTTTAAATCTTAGAGATGGCAAATACATATAAATTCAGAATTCATAAAGAAAAAGATCTACGTATTTTTCTACTTAAAACTTAGCATTTCTATCAGCAAAACTACTATAGATAAAATTAAAAGGCCATTGGTAAACTAAAACAAAAAAAACTACACATTTGCAATATACAGAAGATATTTAAAATACTCAATATAGAAAAAGTTCTTATATATTAATAAGAAAAAAGTAAAATCTTGACAGAAAAACAGGCCAAGGATATAAATAGGCAATTCATCGAAGAATAAATATAGGTACCCAATTCACATAATAAAAAGCTGTATTATTTTTAAGAAGACAAGTTAAAGTTAACATCACAATAAGAAACTGCTGCTTGTTTGACAAATGGCCATAGATTTAAAAATGAGAACACCTAGCATCAGGGGAGGTATAAGAGAAATGGGATTCCAACATGCTGCTGCTGGGAGGGGTACAGTCCCTCCAGAGAGCAATTTGGCAAAAAGTATGAAAGGCTTAAAAATGGACCTACTTGTGGATCCAGGAACTCCAACTCTAGGATATCTTTCTTTAACCAAAAGGGGTTTGGTTAAATAAACTATGCCACATCTGTCTCCTGCTAAGGTCCTTGCTAAACTCTTTATCAAAAATAACAAATTGGCTCCTTTGGATGTGCTTATATGCATGGAGACCCTTTCCGAAGAGCCTGATGGGGAACAGAACTCTCATTTTTTTGCCTTTAACTTCCTTATTCTAAAAAGAGCAGACGATGTTGAGCTTTACTTTCTGATTTCTGAATAGGACTCAATACAATCCCTCCAATAATGTTTTGCATGTTATCATGCCTTGAACTTTTTTATGTACCTCTCTGTCCTTCTTGACTTCCCACTGGGTCTTATTTTCCTTACAACTGTGAGAGTATCTAGCACAATGCTGGCGATGAGGCATGAGGTAAGTTTGTTTCCTTCCTCTCTTCATCCTTTTTGACCCAGCTGAAATATCCTCTCCTATCTGAGACTAGCTCCCAGCTTCCCTGGACAGTGATGAGCTACTTGTTCTTCTCGTATAGCAACTGCTCAAAACATGTGGTGCGGCACCATACTCCTTGAGCCTCAGCCATCTATTTATGAGCCTTTTACCCCACTATCCATGTATGTCTTGGAGGCATCTCTTATATCCTTGTAACTTAGTCTGGTGGCTAGCATAGCACATGGAATATATTAAATAACTAATTGTGAAGGAGTTCATAAATGAATTAATCAATTAATATTCTACTCCAACATCTTCTCTTTCTCTTTTTGGTTCATAAAAATATACAACTTTTTCCCCCAAAAGAGTCCCTCTTCAGTAAGATACTACTTTTAGAAATAGCAGCTCTCAAAACCTGGATGCTGACAAACTAGAAATATCAGGCAATACTTTTAGCACTTTAGATAACAAATTGAAGATATGTTAACCTAATTTTATTAGCTATGGACTTTTATTTGCCTTTAGTGCTATTTCAAGGAACAGAAAGTTAGCTCTCTGGCTCCTACAGCTTTTGCAAATGATATGTTTTGGCAATAGTTTACCCTGAGCAGTAAGATCCTAGCAGCTTCCCCAGTATACTGAGAATTCATGACAGAAGTGTACAGCTTGGAATTATTCATCTGTGAGCCCCTAGGTTTGGTTTTTTTTTTTTCCTGTCCTTCCTTCCTTTTTCTTTTCTTTTTTCTTGGGGGTGGGGTGCAGAGAGGCGGAAGGGAGGTGGCTAGACTGAAAGCATAGGGGGCAGTGTTCCTTTGTGCTTTTCCTATTCTAAGTAATGAATTGGCTTTTTCCTTTATGTAGAAATGACCTAGAGTCTGTCATACAGAGTGAAGTAAGTCAGAAAGAGAAAGACAAATACCGTATGCTAACACATATATATGGAAATTAAGAAAAAAAATATCATGAAGAACCTAGGAGTAGGACAGGAATGGAGACGCGGACCTGCTGGGGAACGGACTTGGGGATATGGGGAGGGGGAGGGGGAAGCTGTGACAGGAGCTAAGCCCTTTTAGATTATGACTTACATAAATTAGACATCATTGGACCACCAGAATCAAACATATGAAGATTTTGACCAGCAATAGTGTTGGTTGATGTGGTGACAGGGCGGGAGGGTGGCATGGACATATATACACTACCAAGCGTGGAATGGATAGCTAGTGGGAAGCAGCCGCGGAGCACAGGGAGATCAGCTCGGTGCTTTGTGACCACCTAGAGAGGTGGGATGCGGGTGGGTGGGGGGGAGGGAGACAAGAGGGAAGAGATATGGGAACATGTATATGTATAACTGATTCACTTTGTTGTGAAGCAAAAACTGGCACACCATTGTAAAGCAATTATACTCCAATAAAGATGTAAAAAAAAAAAAAGAATACAGAATCAGAGAAATCTTAATTAGGTAGAATAGAAATTTCAGAAGGTATGGTGCTTGATAAAAAAATTAAAAAATAACGTCCCTTAACTCTACATAATGGGAAAGAAAATGGAATATAACCCAATACGTTCTTTTTTTCTGGGCAGTGTGATTACAGTGCTTTTCTCTTCTTCCTTATCTAATTTTTTCCAGTTACGAATGTGAATTACTGGTATCATTTTTTTAATTAAAAAAAAAAGCCAATCCCACTGAAGTGTAAGGAAAGGGAAAACTATCAGCAAGCACCACTGATCCTAGCTGACAGGAGTTTTGCCTCAGGTCTTTTCATACTTGGTCCAGGTCAGGGACCAACTAAGCCTATGGGGATTCTGCCCTTTCAGCATCTTCAAACACCTGTCACTTGACTTTGGCTTAATCAGCACCTTGTGATATGTATAAACTCTGCTCAGTCAGGGCACACTCTGGCCTCAGCCAAGAAAAATGTCAACCTTTGTTCAGGGAGCCAAGAGCCAATAGTTTCGGGATTAGGTTTCGTTTACCAGTACGAGCATCTCAGGAGTGCCTGGGCTCCTGCCTCTGCCAGGCCAAGGCCTGTGGATGGACCATGGCAGCAGAAAAAGAGCTCCACAGAGTTCTCTGAAAACCCTAGCATCCATCTGTCTGCCTCTGTCTCTCTGCCTCTCTCTCTTTCTCTGACCACCTCTATCTCTCCTTCCGTCTCCTAAACATGCCTGGAAATGTCCACCTCACATATACCTATTAGCCTGGCCAACATCTCCTGCAACTACTTTCAACTTCCTCCTTATCTAGGATGCCTTACTTGTTACCCTCTGTCCTTACCCCTATTCTATCACACCCTGTCTGCTCTTACCCCAACCTACGCCAAGAATTGTATCCCCAGCTCGTGCTTGGCGTGCAGTCAGCTCTCAATACAGGTTTGCCCAGAGAATGCCCAGACCTCAGCTGACTGGCTGGGAGGTCCAGCAGACCTGCTCTGTCCACAGTGCTGTCCTCTTTGGCTTCCACTGCACAAATGACTTCCCTGTGAAAGGGCAGATAAGCTCCTCAGGAAGCCTTTTCCAGACCACTCTGGCCTTCAAGGGGGCTCCTCCTCAGCAACCCCCAAACTTTCCATTTATCAATTCATCCTGAGCTGCTTCATGACTGCCCGTGGAACTTTGTTTCCTTTGGAGGAAATTGGTAAGCGCCTGACAGGCAGGAAACGTGTCTTAACCCAAACTCCATTTGATACTCAACAAATGTGAATCAGTGCCTACCATGTTCCAAGTATATGAGAAAATACTAAGATGAATAAGATACGTTCCCTGCCCTCACAGATGAGCACAGATGTACAGATGAGGGAGACAGACATGCAGGTAACAGTTTAACTGAGTTAGTTATAATTAGGGTATCAGCCTAGTTCTACTGGGGTGTTCTGCCTGGGACATTTCCAGAGACGGGATGCTCTAACCTTCCTGCGGGGTCTTTACCTACAGGAAAATGTACTCAGTAGGTATGCAATTCAGGGCAGGCAGAGAAGTAGATAGGACATCTAATCCCCTACACCACAGAACCAGGTTAGGTGCCCTGACTATACAGTTCCCAGAGCATCCTGTACTTTAGTTTCTATCACTTTCTATTACACTTGTAATAGCCTGGCCGGGGTCCGATTTCCTTCCCCAAATGTGGCCTCCACGGAGTCCTTCACAGGGAGGTTATGCTTAACACTGTGTTCCCAGAACCTAATTCAGTATCTGGGATACAGTCAAAGCTCAATAAACAATCTGAGGAATGAGTTGATGAAAAGAAGTACAAATATGAAGGACTTTTCATAAGAAATTAAAATTAAAAGAAATCTGCAAAGCATTGAATGCTGTATTTCTTCAAGATAATCACTCCTATATAATATGTCATCACTAGGACCTTTTCAAGATGGGATGGGGGAAAAATATTGCTAACCTTTGGGCCCAACCAGATCAGAATTTACTGGCATATTTCCACATGATATCAAGTTAATCCTCAACCTGGTTTCCTATCCCTCTTTCCCAAGACCCCCCACTTTTCCCAAGGAAGAGTTTCAAAAGCAGTGACATTCTATTCTATTCAGTGACTTCACTTTCTATTTCCTTCCCAGTTTCCCAAGAATTCAAGGTTTCCCTCCACCCTTGTGCATGAACACGTGCATCAGCATCCACAGTTAGGGGGGCAAATAACTGCTCCATGAGATCAACCAAAAACAGCAGGTTCACCCTGTCTAGTTCTGGTGCCCTAGCAGAAACACCTTTACCCCTGGCATTTGTAACGGTGATGGCTGAGGAAGTGTCATAGCCTTGGTGGCTACAGTAATCGTGTAAGACCGTTGCTGTTTCTCCACCATGAGCAGACTAACGTATACTTGGTAAGGGTCATATTATGGCTTGTGCTTTTAAATGCTAGTGGTTTGTTTTATTTGGTGAGCCAGCTCTGAGGTCTGACTCCTATGCACCTCTTTGCCAGTAAACTTCTCCTTTTCTTTCACGAAAGGTCATCTCGTCTCACAAAGACCTTGGGTCCTCAGGTCTGGACTATGGAGAGGGAATGTTGCTGAGTCCCCACAAGAGTCCCAGACTGCAGCCAGAGGTGAGGTGGGCATTCTCCACGGAGGTGGGTGTTTAAGCAGAAGAGCACTGACTGGTTATTTATGACTCCAGCAACACACAGAAAATTAAAGTTCTTTCCTTTCCAACAGCAGGATTCTGTTGGTCTGAAAGGAGGATGCCAAGTGAAGAGCATGTTCTCCCATTCATTCAACAAGTGTTTGCTGAGCACCTAGTCCATTTTGGGATTTATAGGAGGCTCTGGGGATATGACGGAGAACAAGACAGATGTGACTGCTGTCCTCATGGAGCTTACAATCTAGTGGAACCAACAGACATTATTCAAGTAATCATAAATAATTGTAAAGTTACAGCTGTAATACGTGCAAGGAAGTATGCGGTGCCATGAAGTCCAATAATAAGGGGATTGGACCTACTCTGGAAGGTTAGGGAGGCTTTCCTGAGAAATTGCCTCTGCTCTCGCCTAGAAAAATACACAAATAAATGACCCTGTACTCAATTAAGCTACAGAATTTAAATATTTCAAAGCTTGTAGAATCACTTCTCCTTTACAGAGAAGCTCTGTAAAGGAACCGTTGGAAGCATTTGCCAACAAGGGACATAGTAGGTGGAAATTAACTCCTCTATAAATAAGGAGATCAGAAGTTCAGTTAAATAAGTTCAGCTGCACTCACTCAGCAGTGGAGACCCATGGCTATGCAGCCTGGTTTTTTAAATGCTTATCTCAGAAATATTGCAGAACAATTGTCTTTTTTTTCAGAGAGAGAGAGAAGGAGTTTGTGGATTGTTCTTATGATGAATTCTCTCTTTTGATATAAAGGATATCAAAGGGAAGATAAAACCATGGTTGGTACTTAGTATTTGATGAGCGGGTTAACAAGTAAACAAATAAGAACAAGCTTTAACAAGAAATAATTTAAAATCTAATACTTGGGTTCAAAGAAATCAGTTCCACAAATGTAACATGGGGACTTTTCTTGGCAAATGTTCCTCAGTAAAAGCTTAAGGTGGTTTAATTATCTACAACATTACATGGGCTAAACAGTATTACGAAATGTCCTAAAAGCTAACATAAATGAAAGTTACATCAAGAAAACTACGGGGTCCAGTTTTCTAGAAATAGTCATCCCATCTACTCTTTACTTGTCAGGTCCATCCTGGAGGATCTGGGCTCAGTTCTAGACATGATCTTCTTTAAAGGGCATTGGTGAACAGGGAAGCATCAAGAAACTCATGCTGGTTATATAACCAACGTGAGTGGGGGATGACTGGAGGACTAGGGGTGGGTGGCCAGAGAAGAGAGGACCTGAGAACTGCCCTCTGGCATCTTGAAGGCCTGTCATGCGAGGGAGGAGCAGCTTGTGCCGGGCTGTCTTCAGGCCTGTTCCCAGCCAGTCAACACCTGGTTGGCTACTTGGCTCTAGGACTCTGACCCACCTTGACCAATGCTACCCACATGGGTCTGTGGGGCAACATGTTACTAGATATACCACAAAAAAGAGATATCGCAGTTAACTATGCTTAGGCAAAACTGTACAAACAGGATTCCTTATAGCAGAATGTTTTGGAATCTTCAAATGATAACATCATCGTGAATATCCAAGACAGAAAGGTATATTCCAAGTTTCCCAATCTGTAGTGAACTCAGAACTCTTTCATGGAACTAGTATCTTTCCACACATCCAAACACCCTGGAAAGACCTGTTCTAGACTTTTCTCTTTTCGCTAGGCTCAGCACTGAAATAGGTACACGGGGTCAGGAAACCAAAGGTTTAGACACGGTGCCTGCCTTCAAAGACAGCTTCATCCATAGGGAAGAATTATTGACACCAAGTCTGCACTGGATAACACTGAGGAGATTTCATGGGAGAAGACCACCTCACAGGTCCATTGGGTATTCATCTAGTATCCCATGGAGTAACATGGCACCATCCATACTTTATGAGGTAGGAAAGGACTAAGCAGTAGACTTGTTACCTCTTACCAAAGACCTAGAACCTTGGGAAATCATGTAGCCTTTTTTGTAGACATTGTTCAACCCCCCAGACTCATCCATCTTTCTTAATATTCTCCAATTCCATCAAGCCAATTCATTACCAAGAAGTGCTGCCACTCCCTCAAGGATATTAAACTGCTTAGAATTTTGTCAATGGGTGTCTCAAATTTACCAGCTCATTCTACCCACCCTGCCCTAGGACTTGTAGGCAAAGAAATCAGCATTCTATTCTGTTTAGCTAGCATGACTTGCAACTTAATGGCAAGGCTGATAGAATGCTCGATTTTGATCTTTTCTTTGCTAAAGGATGGAAGAATAGTACCGGAGGCTGGTCCTTTTACTTCAAAATATTGGGTAGAGGAAATAGGAGAGGAAATAGGGCCACTGAAGTACCTTGTAACCTGGCTGCTGGAGACAACACGAGGGAAAGGGCCACACGCCTGAATGAATGTTTAGAAAAGAAAGAGACTGGTGTAGGGTGGGTTACAGGAAAGGTCATGGAGGTGGGAATTCAGGTCGATATTGGACAGACATAGAAGAGGAGAGAGAGCATAGAAAGTGGGATCTAGGGGTCTTGGGACACCTCCCAAAGCTACCATGTTCTACTCTTTCATCATACCACAATTTACATATAGATCCTTGTCGTCAACTTCTTGATCACCTAGCAACTTAGTTCCACCCTAATGGTCTCCCTCCACTTAACCTTAATAAATCGCAAGCTGTTGCTACGGAAAACGTGTGCCTATTAAAGAGGAAGATGTAATGCTGTGGTGAAACCTTCTCTTAAATGAAAACAAGAAACTGACTCGCTCCACCATATTTCTTCTTAGAAATGAAAACATTTATAAAGGTTTCCTTGACCACCGAGGGAAGAAACAATGTGTTCATCACTCTGTTTAATCCCCACAGACTCAAGGATCAAACTTCCTGCCTCAGTAGACATGATCCTCCGAAAGTAAAATCAGCCCTCCCTGGCAGAACGTGCTCATTGCCTTTCCAATGTGTACACTCCATCAGGGTTGTTATAAATAAGCTGGCTCTTGATTTAGGACACATCAGCTACTGTTGCTATTTCAGTGCTGCCTTTAGCAGTCTGCGCTTTCTTTCGCTGCCAGTAGCATTTAGAGCACAGAACTCGGTGGCTCAGGGCTGCGCGCTTACCGGTCCCGAAGCTCTCCTCCCCACAAAGGGACAGTTTGCTCGCGTCCATCAGATTCCCAAAAAACTTCCAGCCAGTTGGGGTTTCATACAAAGTGATCTTTGTAGCATGAGCCACCCTTCAAAGGCATGAAATCAAAGTTACATCACAGCAGGACTGCTAGCATAGCCATGTGAGGGATGGAAAACAGCAACCATTATTGTATCAAGGGCCCCATTTAGTATTCCTCAGAGGTACACATAATTCTAAGATTGGTGAAAAATCATATGAGAAAACTTGCACACAATGTGCTATTATATGTGGAGTCAGTGGAGGGGGGGGGAAGAGGACGAAGAAAGAATTAATCCAGGTCACGGATTTTAACATTTTAGAAGAAGCAACAGTGGCAAAATGGGCAAGGCTGTTCGGGGGGCCATTTAAACCCACACGTTTTGGATACAGACAGTATTTATAACCATTCCATAGCGAATAAAAGAGTGATGTTTCGACGCACCTATAGTCATAGAGACATAGAATATTGGGTCTGGGAGGTCAGTATTTTACTGAGAAGGAAACAGGATCCAGAATGTTATGTGATCAGCCCGAGGTCACACGGCCAGGATGACCAATGCCTGCTATCCAGCTGCCCAGTCAGTGCTCCTTTCATTTCCCTGGAAATGACAGGGAATGTCCCCCAGGGACAGTGCCCAGTGCGGTCTCCCGTGTGCACCAGTTGCATCCACATTGACGCATGGTCCCCTGTCCCCTCCAATATATCTTTTACCTCTCCCTATATTATCCTTAGCCTATTTGAAACCTTTGAGTGACTGTTTTTTTAAACCCTTGCCCTTTGAACAGGAAAAGTTACCTACATTTCATTTACTCTTTTAGTGAGATTTGCTTTCCAAAATGCTTGTCTTATCACTAACAACACAATATCATATTTCAATTCTAATATCTGAGGAAAATTAGATCTACGATTTTGAAACCTGTGAAAGTACAATGAACTTTTTTCTGGGTAATGAGGTATTTTCCATTGTGATTCTATACGTGGATTATCAATTTTTTCAGAACTTGGAATTAAACTGTTTTGGATTACACAGAAGGTATTTCAGGACCTGATCAGTCTAATGTACAAGAGCGTGGCCACACACCAGCTCACAACTTCGGATGGAGGATGTGAAGGCAGAAGTACCAGGTTCTAATTCTACCTCTGATGTAGCTGTGGGGTCCCGGGCAAGACTGCTAACTACTCTTTTGGTTTCCTCCTCTTTAAAATAAGGACTGCTATGAGGATCAATTGAGATGGTGAATGTAAAAAGGCACTGTGTCAACTACAAACTACTATATGAATATCAGCCACTACTTTGTTAGCTGAAGTCAACACTAGTTCTATAACACACACACACACACACACACACACGAAACAGAAAACTACTGTATAGCTCAGTGGCTGGGAGCAAAGGTTCTGGGTTCAAATTCTACTCCATCATTGACTAGCTGGGTGACCTTGGGCAAATTAGTTAATTTCTTTGTTCTTTTGTTTTCCCACCTGTAAAGAGGAGTTAAATATAGCATTTACTTCATGGAGTCGGTCTGAGAATTAAATGATTTAAAACATATCTAGTGTCTAGCATAAGGTAATGTTCAATTAATATTAATTATGACTGTAAGCGCCTAGATACATACATTCTGCTTTCCTCCCTGGCCTCGACCTTTTATTCATTCACTTGTTCTTTATCTATTCATTCAGGAAACATTTATTGGACACCTAACATGGTCTAGTTAATACTCTCCCTGGTTGGTCCTCATTTATAACTTATATTTTTCAGATGTTTTAGATGTGATCCCGTAAGCTACCCTAAAGCCTTTGCAAGTGAGATGAAATACAATCAATCAATAAATAAGCAAGTCAGAGATATCAACTGTTTACTGTCACTGGTACCGCCTGTCTCAAAAACTGAATGCATTTTTTTTTAACTATTCTAGCTTTACGTTTACTCAGATTTGGGACAAATGAACATTTACTATGCTTGTGTGTGTATAGGCATCTGATGGGGGCTGGATGAGGGATGTTTTTTGAAAGTTCTGCTGAAACACTGATCTTACATCAAACTGCTCTTTCACCCACTCTGTGTACACTGCTAAGGGTAAGTGAGCCTCTAGAATGATGTCTTGACTACAACGAAGTGCTATCCATTCATTTATTCATTAACATTCAATCATTCATTTTTAAAAATGATGTGTGTGTGTGTGTGTGTGTGTGAGGCACACCATGATCAGGAAGAGTTTAGGACAGTGAATAAGACATTCTTTTCTCTGTAGAAGTTTCTAGTCTAACAGGGCAGATAGTCAAGAAAACAGGCTATCAGGACACAGTGTGATAAGTGCCAGGATGGAAGAAATGCAGGGTGCTAAGGGAGCACAGAGCGGGGACAACCAATCCAGAAAAAAGTTCATCCATTCCTTCATAAAATAAACACTTCCATAGCACATACTATGCAGCAGATGCCCTAGCTGAAAAGGGAAGAATTATGTTCCCAGCACTGTGAAGGGCCTGGCGGGAGCCAAGGGAATGGAGAGACGTACCGGTCCAGGGCACCACTGGTGGGCATGCTGCGTGCAAAGCCGCGGACCCCGGTTTGCTGGAAATATGGAATGCTGAAGATGTTGGCAGCAATGACAGCCACAGAGTCTGAAGGGTTCACAAAGAACCCATGCTTGCCCAGAATCATGTTTCGATCCTTTGGGAGAAGGGGAATTCAAAGGAAGATCTTTTAATCAAAGTGCTGAAGAAACCAAGCTATCTTACATGGAGGTTTCATAAAATTTAAAACTATGATACATTTATTCACACTGGCTTCTAAACACTGGATTTTATTCCTAATGGATCTGTACAGTACCACTGGGCCAATGGCACCTCCGTGCCGAAGAGCTAAAACTGTTTGAAATTAAAGTGCAAGCACAAACTCCTTCTGGGCCGAATCCTCTGTTCTCCCTCCAGAGGCCAGCTGACTGTAACCTCCCTGACCTTTTCCAAACTCTGGAACTAATCACCTCTCTTCTCTCCCAAAAGAGAGGAGAGATCACAATGAGAGGAAATATGGGCTCTTTAGAGTCTGGTAGGTCTACCAGGCATCCTTCAAGGAACAAAGCAGATTCCCTCAAGGAAAGGCTTCTAAATCTTGGGCCCTCCATGTGGTGCAGGACCCAACAGAACATGCTGCCACCTCACTGCTCTCCTGGTGCCTGACATACCGGAAGTACTCAAGTAACTGAGAGTATGCAGGGAAAAACTCCCATCATGCACTGCCACAGAAAGATGCATTGCAAATGATGTCTGCTAGGGACCCTTCTAATTTCCCCAAATTTTGATATTGGAAAATCTATTTTTAGGAAACAATGAATTCTAGATGATGTTAAAGAATAATAGCAACCACCAAAATATATTTTCGACTAAGTAAATATGTGTAGTGTTTACTATCTCTGAGATATCAAGTATACAAACCTAAGACAGTTTCCCTCCTTGTCTGTCATGTACTCACCAATGTAAATAAAAGTGCGTGTTCATTTAAAATATTAATTGTAGCTAAAGAATAAAATGTTAATTCTCTCATTAGAGTTTCATCTTTCAGCTAATGTGAATGAACAGGTGGGTATATTATAAGGCCAAGACCCTTGCCAGAGATTAAGTAGCTAGCTGCTCGTTTAGAGCAAAAACCTACCTCAGGACAGGTACCTAGAGCCCAACTAGTTCATGAAGCACCAGTCATGACATCATAACCAGGCCCCAATTACCCTGCCCCTCTTAGCAGACATTAAACACACGGGTTCCGTTTCAAGGACTCATTCTGTTCAAGAGGGTCTTCTAATAATTGAGCCCTGACTCCAGGTGCAATGGAGGAGGCTGATTGACTGGCACTCCTAGGCCCACAGGGCCTGGCAGAAGCAGTCTGCTTTTTCCCCCGTCTTTAGGATCAGGCCTGACCTGCATCAGAGTTCACTTAAAAACACCTGTACCCACCCCATCTCCATCAAAGGCAGCCCCAAAATCGTGCTCTCCTGTCTTCATAGTCTCCACCAGGTCAGCTGCATAGGTGAGGTTGGGGTCAGGGTGGTGGCCTCCAAAGTCCTCCAGGGGAACACAGTTAACTGCTGAGTTTGCGGGGGCTCCGAGCTCTTCACAGAGGATCTTCTTCACATACGGTCCCACAACTATGCAGAGCATGAAATAAAGAACCAGAAAATAAAACTTACTGCAGGAGGTGAGGACTTACTGCATAAGGTGGAGGTGTTCTAGGGAGAATGGCAAAGAGAACATGCAAACTGTATTCAAGGGCTTGTGGGGAGATAAGTCTGGAGTAGAAAGTTCTACAAACAGGAATATTGAGAGATTAGGTTGGAAAGGGTGAGGCCATTTGTTGAAGGAAAGAGGGGGG
>NW_006791298.1:3199998-3221916 GCF_000442215.2 Lipotes vexillifer | reverse complement strand
GAAAGAGTGGGGGAAGGGAAGGGAGAGAACCATTATGAAGGCCCTGCTACACACCTGTGCCAGGTGCGTCTCAACTGTTTTCTCACTCAGTCCTTCAAAAAAGGCCCATGAGGTGGTACAGCATAGTGCTTAAGAACCTGGACTCTGGAATCAGAGTGTCTGGGCTCAAATCTCAGCGTTGCCAATTACTGGCTGTGCCATTTGGGGAAAGCTATTTAATCTCTTTGCTGTGCCTCCGTCTACCCCACCTGCGAAATGAGGATAATAATAGTTGATGTGAGAATTAAATGAGTTAATAGATATGAGGCACTGAGAACAGTACCAGCACACATTTTATAAATTTTGTATTACAATTATTTCCTCCAATTTATAGATAAGGAAACTGAGGTTCTGAGAGGAAGCTATTTGCCCAGACTTCCACAGATAGCAGGAGTGGGAGCTAGGATTCAGAGCCCTAATCCTTCTCTTCTATCAAGCTATCCAAAAAACTGATCAAAAGAATACAGACAAATAAACAAGAAACAGTAACAATGAACAACAGGAAAAACCAGTCACATACTTTATAGTGATGCTTAGTGTAACGATCAAGAATGTTCATCTCTAAAATGCTGAGAATGTTTTTTTCACCAAGGAAGGTTCTGACACCAATATATGCAGCAGAGGTCAGAACAGTATAGAATACATGTCTCCCATTAGGGGCCTCCCGTTGAGGAGGCTACTGACACACCACAGAATGAGGCCGAGGCAGCCAGGGCTGTGAGGGGTATAGCAACTGAGGCTTTCGAGGAACAGCTTAAAGGCCTGGAGAAAGAGGTCAGCTTCGTGACCGCAGCGACTAGCAAATACCCCATCACAGGCTCCGCTCTCAAGCCAGCCCAGGCTTCTGCTCATTCCCCTAACGTGACTTCTGTCTTTAAGCTTTCGTGCATTTGCTACAGCCAACTGCCTCAGCTGGGAATGACCATCACTTGACTCTCCACCACCCTACGTCTTTCTTTCATAAAAGATGAGTTGGTTGCCACTTTTTCCAGGAAACCTTTCTTGATACCATTGGTCAAATTATGCCTTCTTCCACACCCCAAGGAGAATACTTGAAATTCTACCTAACCCTCATTTTCCTGGCCTGGCAATGGTTCGTTTCTTACCTACCTCATCTCTCCAAGCATCGCAAAGCTCTTTGAAGAGAGTCTCTACTGAACCCCTGCCTACCCCCAAGCATACATGTAGTAGCTACTCAATACATGTCTGTTGAATGCTTTGAAAAGTCAGGATAGCCTTTGTCTGAATCAAGAAGGAGACCCATTCTATGGGACTCCAGAGGCAAGTTAGGACCCAACGGGAGAAGTTCCAGAGACAGAAGATTTCAGCCCACCAGGAGAAGTTTTCTAACTGTGGTTTTGCAGTGTAACAGAAGGCCCTGACAGCATCATGGAAAGGGTTCAAGCCCAGACAGAAACTCTTCCACAGCCAGGCAGGCAGATGGATTCCAACACCAGGGAAAACCCCTGTGACTCAAAGAGTCTAAAATTGTAAATTATTACAAAACAAATAAACTCAAGTGCTCAGGAATTCCCTACATGCAAGAGAACCTCATGGTTCTGGTTCGGTGACAGCTGCTCTCTCTACTGACCTGGCCACACAACCCACAGAGGAAGAAGAGGGAGAGACATACATCCTGTTGTTCCTGAATTTAATCCTCAGCCTGCTCTGGTCATCTTCTAAGTAAAGGCTTATGTGGGAGCAGGCAAGTGGGGTATAGGGCTCAGAAGCACGTTTATCGCATCTAGCAAACCACAGGCCAGCTCAGAAATAGATGGGGGCATTTAGGAAGAATGTAAGGCATCTTCTGAGGGGGAGGGAGAGTACACAAAAATAGTTGCCTGTTACTCAAAACCTGATGCTTAATGTGGAAACGCTGACCTTCACACTACCTTACCATTAGGAATTTTTCCTGTGTACAATTAGATTTTTATCTGCGTGAATATTACTCTGAAATTTTTGCAACGTAACTGTTTAAAAACCATCAAACAGAGAGAGTCCTAAGAAAAGGTTTATTAAAGCATCATAATACACAAAGTCGAGAGCTGCTTCATGTCTTTGAGGGAAGGGAACAGAAAACAAATGGCTCCATACCTCCATGCATGGCGTCTATACGGATCTTTAATCGGTTTGGACCAGAAAGCAGTTCTTTCAGTGCATTGAAATCAAAGATGCTTCTCAGCATCGTAGCATAAGCTTCCACCGAATCCACAATTTCCACTGTGAGAACAAGCAACATTAAAGATGGAGGAACTAAACACATTTAGAAATATTCTCCTCTGAAATGATCATATTGCTGTAAACGTGCAATTGTTATTTTAAAAGGACATTTATGGAGCAGCTCCAATGTGCCAGGGCCGTGTTACATGATCTCTTATTCAATACTAACAAATTTCCTGAGAGGTAAATGTTATCAGTTCTATTTTATAGACGAGCAAGTTCAAGTTCTGAAAGATTAAGTAACTTGCCCACACACCTGGGATGGGGCACAGAGGGGAATTTTGACAGAGTTTTGCCTGATGCTAAACTCTGTTCTGCTGCCATGTTGATTCCCTATCAGTCTCCATGAGAAGTGTATTTTGGTGTCAAAAAATAACAGAAAATGAACACCTACTTTATTTTACTTTTTCCAGGCCCCTTGCCATCAAGACATATTAGTAAAAAGCAGAGAAAATAATTTTTAATGAATCACTTTTCACATGCACTGCTAAAGGAATTAAACAAATGTAAGAACTAAGTATTGTTCTTGTTGTTGAATTTTCACAGGTCTGAACATTTTCAAAACATGAAGTGTTTAAGAAATTCTCTACTGGTGTTTTCTAAACCCTAAGAATGTCTTCAAAATGTACCAAAGCACCCCTTCCTCTTTGCTGGGATGCAAATGTCAGCTCCTTATGGGTAGGTTCAAACAAAAAATGCCTCCCATAAACTTGCAGCCCAGAGGAAAGAATACATGTTAGAGCAAAGTTGAAATGCAAGTCACATTGCTAACCCATCTCATCCTCGTTTATTAATATGAATAATTTTATAAACATTTATTCCATCAATTATTGTCAAAACTTGGCACTCAACAACAAAATGTTTACCACAGCTGCTACACAGGGAGTTTCAATTTAGCCCCCAAAATGGTCTAAGTTGATTTTACTGAAAAGGAAATCAAAGCCCAGGCTTTGGAATCATTCACACCTGTGTCTGAATCCTGGCTTACCACTCACTGACTGTGTGACCTGGAGCCTGTTACTTAAGCTCTCTCAGGCTTTGTTTTCTCATCTGGAAAAAGTGAATACTGACAGTGCTGCCCTCACAGGGCTACTGTAAGAATAAAATGAGATAATGCATGTGAAGAGCTTGGCACATAATAAAAGCTCAATAAAAGATAGCTATGAACATGATCTTACAGGTCTTCTCCTCAAGGCCGTTCGTTTTATAGGTATGGACACTGATGCCGAGAGATTTGGAAACAACTCACCCAAGGTCACACAGCTGATCCCCAGCAGGGCCCAGAGAGCCCAGGTCTCTAGACTTCCAGACCTGCTAATTAATGCATGCAAAACTGGGTGACCACAATCTTCCCAAAGATAAAGACCCATGTTATTAAAACCTTGAAAGGCAAATCCCTCAAGTTGGAACTAGGAGTGGGCAAGAGAGGAAAAGAGTAAACATGCCTGTGAAGGGTTTGAACTTGTTTTCCAGGTCAAACTGCTGCTTTCCCAGAACCCCAAGGTCTACGTGCAGGTCAGGACAAATTGCATAGTCTTCGATTGTCTTGCTGATTTGGAAAATTTTATCAGTTATTGCTTCCGGGGCAGGACCTGGAAATCAAACAGCAAACAGTGGGTCATTTTGTACAGTTGACATGGAAATACAAAGAGTACAAAGCTCATCAACTCCTCTTTACTAGCACATCTGCCATGTCACCATTCAAGCAGCAAAGTATCAGAATTTTCTAAAAGGAAATATCATGTTAGTGATCATTCATGCACGGCTCCTCATACTCAGATACAGCAAAATGAGAAGCATCTCATTTTCACCAAAAGGAAACAAAAAGCTCCCTTGCTAAGGATCAGAACCAGAACCTTGACCTCCCAAGGCCTTGGTTATCAGTTTGTCCTACAGAACGTAAAATTGCCTATACTCAAAATGACTGCAAACTCACCTCCATTGGAAATATTGAATTTGATTCCAAAATCTCCATTGGGTCCTCCTGGGTTGTGGCTGGCTGTCAGAATGATCCCACCAATGGCTTTGATCTTTCTAATGATGCAGGATACAGCAGGGGTGGAGAGGATTCCATTCTGTCCAATAACCAAGCGACCAATCTAGGAGAAGAAATCCAGAACACACACTTTAACATTAATAAACCCAGAGCTACTGCACAGAAATGCCAGAACAGCCCGATGGACAAAGAAATATTCTATTGGACAAGAAAAGATGTCCTTTAATGAACATCTAACAGCTTGGGTTAATAGTATTATTATATCAAAGTAGAGTATTTTACTGCTGTTGTTGAGTAATGTTATTACTGAAGTACAAGCAGCGTTGCTGAACAAAGCCATTCCTTCAGACAGCTTTTCGGGACTTTGTAGTGTATGATCCAGGGATGCTGTAAGGCTTTGGCAAGAAAACAAAACACAGCCTTTCCAGACTAGGTCCATAATTTGGATACATTAAAAATTTGTGAGAAAACCCACATTTTTATCCACTATAATCATGCTTTCAATCCACACTGGGGAAGAGAATATAAATTTAACTAGTTAAAGGAATTCTAACCCAAACACCAGGCTTCTGTAAACTAAAATATCTGACAAAGCAAAAAGGGCAAACTTTACATGAAGAAATGTTACAAAATGTATCTCATAAATTTATGTTTCCAGTCAAGCTTGGATTTGGGGGTTCCTCAAAGCAGGACACACCTACCCACACTAGGGTGTACCTGAGCTACCTCCTGGGCCTAAGGCAGGGAATGTTGGGAGTGTCACTGGGTAAACCAGCCAGAACACCTACATGAAAGAGCTACAGGTGGTACTTCTGTTGCGTTCTTAACTCACCTTCCTATATCTCTCACAGATGGTATCAGCACAGCTCCTTTGCTAGAATGAGAGTAATTTATATGTTTCAACACGACGCAAGTTGGAAAAGAAGGAAGTTCTGTCCGTTCCTCTGACTAGAGAAGATGTGACTGCTACATGAAAAGATTTAAAAAACAAGGAGTTTGTGCCCTTCCTCCATTCTCCCCTCTGAAAGAAGGAAGGGACGAGGATGCTTTTAAGTTTTCCAGTTGTTATTTCTTCTTGCCCCACCCAAGATAAACATGGTTGAAGAAATGACTTGATGGTGGAAGATGCATTTCTAATGTTGAAAATGCCAATGAGATACCTGGATTCCCTGGGGAAGTTTTTCTGGGACTGTTAGCTTTGCCACCTTCCCACAGGTCACTAACAGCTTGACTGCCTTATAATTAACCCTCTCCACTACCAACCACCTCTCAGGAGGCAGCCACTTCATTGCAGGCACATCTTGGCTTTCATGTATCTCTCTCTGAACAATTTCTGTTATCCTAATATATTTCTTACGTTCTGCCTCCCTCAGGAAGTGGTAGCTCCCTGACTCAAAACAGTTGTAATGGTAACATCTCACCCTTCCAGCAGTTTCTGGGTGTGGTTCTGTTGAAAATAAAAGCCTATGGCTGAGCAGTTCCATAATTTCGATGAGAGGAGCTTACAGATGGCAGTTTAATTAGCCAGAGTGGCTGGTGGAGTTATCTGAAAACAGTGTTTCCCCATCAAGCACGCTGACTTTTACTTGGATTCTGTATGTTCTTAATGTGGAAGGGGAAACTGATAAATGAATATTAAGCTATGCCACCCAAGTCACCCCTTAATTCTACCATTCCTTACAGTGAAATCTGCAGTCAGGAATGGTCCAAGACTGAGAGGACTATACCAGAAGGTAAGAGTAAGAGAGAAAGTCAAGAGAAGCAAGGGAAGTCCATGGTAGGTTCCTTCTCCTGAGCCCAAGAATAGGTACAGCTGGCCAAAATAGTCCCTTCCAGAGCAGACTCTTTTCTATGAATTATCCTCAGCAATATTAATCCTCAACCTGATATTGGGGAGATATTACTCTATTATCTTCCTCCCCTTAAGGATGTCTGGAGCATTGTAACAGCTCCTGACTCAACCTCCCCTGCCTCTCTCCCACCTGTACCTCCCTTGCCCTACCCTGGCTGAATCTATCTGACCTACTCAGGCCCACCTAGTTCATCTTTCTAAACCATAGTTCTAACTGTGTCCCTCCCCTACTCAAAAACCTTCCCTGTACCATATGATCCAGAAATTCCACTTCTAGGTATAGACACAAAAAGAAAGCAGGGACTCAAACAGATATTTGCACACCCATGTTCACAGCAGCATTATACACAATAGCCAAAAGTGGAAACAACCCAAATGTCCATTAAAAGATGAATGGATAAACAAAATGTGGTATACATATACAGTGGAATATTATTCAGCTTCAGAAAGGAAGGAAATTCTGATACATGCTACAATATGGATGTACCTTGAAAACATTATACTAAGTAAAATAAGCCAGACACAAAAGGACAAGTATTGTATGGTTCCACTTATATGAAGGACACAGAACAGGCAAATTCACAGAAAGTAAAACCAAAGTTGCCAGGGGCTGGGGGGAAGAAGAGAATGGGGACTTCTTGTTTAGTGGGTACAGAGTTTTGGATGAGATGATGAAAAGGTTCTGCAACTAGATAGTGGTGATGGTTGCAGAACATTGTGAATGTAATGAATACCACTGAATTGTACACTTAAAAATGGTTAAAACAGCAAATTTTGTTAGGTATACTCTACCACAAAAAAGAAAATTAAAAAAAAACACAAACCTTCCCTGGGTCCCAAGTGTCTACCAACTTAGAGATACCCCTTCATCCTGCACTGAGAGTCCTTCACCAAGCAGCCTTTCCTGCCCTTCCTCCTGGCCCTCTACTCCCTTCCGTAAGACTCACGTCCTGCTGCCAAGCTGGATACCTCACTCTCCCCGCAACCCCACATTTGATAGTTAACCATGACAGGGGGCAAACTTTAAAATATTCCTTTTAATTGAAAATAGGGCCTGGTGTTTTCTTATGTTTCACACAAAAACAAACAAAAAACAAGTTCCATTTTCTTTGCTCTGCCAGTCATACACACAGGTTCTATTCTCATTTCTAAAATTATCTCTAGGTTTAAAGCTCGGGGGACTGAATGACATACCCGTACTGTAAACGGGGCCCCACCAATGTTTTATTTTGTACATTAAAATTGCCTGTAAATGCAGACAGCTCTGTGCAAATAAAAACAAAGGCAGAGTGTATTCCATTATCTGTAAATGTACCAGATAAAACTGGACTAAAGGGGAGAAATGAAACGGTCTCCATGTAGCTCACTAGGCTGAGAAGCTCTCCTAGAATCGGTTCACGGGTGGAGCGGGTATTGACAAAGCTGAGGAAGGAATATTGACTTCTACCAAAATCTGTGGCAATAAATATTCTTTCCTTTAGATTGCCTCCCTAAAGTTCTGCCCACAATCAAAGGGATGTTAAAACAGTCAGTATTTAGGATATGTTAGAAAAAGAAATCAAACTATATAGGATTTGATAGGTTCTATCAGATGAAAGTGATTTATGGGTCCACTAAACGTTTTACGTAAGTCAACTGGGTAGTGTGACTTTTAAATGCAACACTATTTTTAATGAGGAATGTCCTTGGAAAGACTTGAAAATATTGCTGGGGCTGTCACAGCTCTAACAAATAGGCAGTTACCATATTTAGTCAAGTATTATCACTTAATTGCATTATTTAGCAAACCTTCAGATGGTAAATCTGAGAAAGTCTATAGCATCTGCCTGAATTACACATTCCTACCACGTCTTCCACATCCTTCCGCTTTGCACAAAAATGAAATGAAGCCAAATATATCACAGCAAAGGGGACAGTGTACCAGATCCACTCAACAATCTAGATATATTCGGAGAAATAATGTTCCATTCGTTCTCCCCCAAAAGATTAAAAGCATCTTAATACCATTCGTTCCCTTTGCAGCTCTCCTCAAATTGACAGCATGTCACATTTTACCTTAAAAATGTGTATGTGTCATAATTTCATATTTGAGTACTTTATCAGCAAATTTTACATGAGAGGCATTCACATTCTGAAACTGGGTATAAAGGAAACCTCACATAAACAACAGGATTTACAAACTCTTCTAAATTTGATAACGTATGCTTTTTTTAAATTTGGCTTTTGTAATCACACCTTCTTAGTGTGTTGTTAAAACAGACTGAAAATGAATGCCCAACACATTTGTCTACAATGCTAAATTTTTATGTTCTCAGAATCAGAATTGCTTCCAGAAAGGAAATAAAACATTTTTTAAATTTATAAGTACTGAAGGACTGTGTGCTCCAAATTATTGCGAAGTGTAATCTAAAATCTAAAAATATATTTTTGGTCCCACAGAGGAATTTGCAGAGCAAAAACATCAATGTCCTGATGCCTGCCTTCCTGTAAATCAGTAAGGCTGTGCAAATTGTTAGATTATCAAGATCAATGCTTCCTGGTGCAAGATTCCTTCTGATTTGGTTAATTCAGGCAATACAGTTTTTCAC
Organism: Lipotes vexillifer; assembly: GCF_000442215.2. NCBI lineage: Eukaryota > Metazoa > Chordata > Mammalia > Artiodactyla > Lipotidae > Lipotes > Lipotes vexillifer. The sequence continues at coordinate 3,213,221 of NW_006791298.1, read as the reverse complement.
GATGCAGAGCTTTAGCAGAGCCTCCATATATTAGTCTTACAGGAGTTATTATCTCTACCCTGCTGCACAAATTCACCACACACAGGGCCTCTTTGTGTTCAAGGTCATTATAAGTGGGTTCCCCTATAACAGGTCCTCTTGGAAAGCTCACACCTAACATTTTCCAATTCCCTCCTAGCATTTCTGCACAACTAACCGGGATCCACAAATAACAGCGTGCCCTGGCTTTTGTTTTCCTGTTTGACAAGTGACTGAACTTCAACAAGGAAGCCATTGAAAGAAAACAAAATCTTCTTCTCTCCGCTGCTCATTAGAGCCTCATACACAGGACAGAGTGTCCCTCAAAACTAGCTGAATGTAGGTAAGACAGCTTAAGGCTGGGGTACGCTTTGAATGTCTAAAAGCAACAGGTACTTTTTCAAGCAACAGGCACAGAGCACAACATAAGAAATTAAGCTTACATTCCCATATCCCAATGTGACTAATGTAATTTCAGGGGTAATATCACAATATACAATCTCTGAAGTCACAATGAAACTTAATTGGATGCTAGTAGCATTGAGGTGTTTACAATATACAAATCTTTGTACTTGTGTATATTTCTGCAAAATTAAGAGGTTATGTGGAGAGCCAGAAGCATAGCAATACTTATCGTATACCAACCCCATTGGCAGCTGCCATCTGCACTATTGTCTCTATTGCTGATTTATTAAAATACCGCCCATCTCCACCAACCACCAGTGAGGATCCCTGGCGATCTTTTAGGTCTATGGAAAAGAATACACTCTGGATGAAATTCTCCAGATAGCATGGCTTTGCCTCGAAATAATAGGTTTTCTTCCGTAATCCACTAGTTCCTGGTTTCTGGTCGTAGTAGGGAGCTGTAGCAAAAGTCAACAGAGGGAGAGGACCTTCTTCCATGTTTCTGTGTTTCCCGGAAATCCATTCATCAGAATCACTCATCTTTCACTTCCACCAGTTGGCTCAGCGAGGGTGCCCAGAAAGCAGTCAAGGGTCCCCCAAATAGTCTGTCCAAACTGAAGCTGCAACAGTGTTGGCCGAGTAACTAAAATAGAGGTCTTGCCTGGAAGATCACTCTCAATGAGGAAGCAGAGTTAATTCCTGTTGTCGTCACCCCGTGAGAAAAAGTTACGAACCAAACACCCACCCACATCCACAGATCTTCAAAGTTGTTTTGATGAGGACAGTCTGCCCACATAACCAAGCCAAATACCCTTCAATTATTTTTGCCTCGTTTCCCTGTTAGGGTGGAGATGGGTCCAGAGGGTGTTGCACGCAGCAGACTACAGTTACAAACAGCAGGTGGCCTCCAGACTCCACTCAGAGCCAGACAAAGACGGAGCAAGTGCAGTCCTAAGACGCAGGATCATTAACAAGACACCCTGGTGTGGCTCCCACCAGGCTCTCTGCTACTGACACCCCTTAAAACAGAGCCTCTCTGGGCAGTCATCACTGAGAAGGCCATCTGCAGCTAAAGTTGTTCCAGGCCATCTCACAAGTTAAAGGTCAATCTTAAAATGGAAGTGAAGAATCTCAGTTACCTCTGGTTTCCTTTCATCACTGTCATTTTGATACTTAAGTATTTGATACTCAAGTGATTTTTTTTTACTTCCCACATGCAATCCCAGTTAGAAGGAAAAAAAGCATCTAACAGAACAGATTTATTCACTGGCCACCAAAGATTTAACAAAAAAGTATTCAGTTCCAGAAGAATAGAGATTCACAAATATGCCCTGAATGACCAACAGCTTGGTCATTCTCTTGAACTTATAGAAAAGTAGGGATGAAGATGCACCAAATCCTTGAAAACATAAGCAGAATAGTGTGTGTGTGGTAGGGGGAGAGGGAAGTAAGTTTTTCTGAATGCATGAGGCTTGATCAAGTTATTATTTGGAAAAATAATATGAATATAAGATTAAAATTTGTATATTCATATTCTCAGTTTTAAGTAGACTTGACTTTGTGTGTGTGTGTGTGTGTGTGTGTGTGTGTGTGTGTGTTACGTGGGTCTCTCACTGTTGTGGCCTCTCCCGTTGCGGAGCACAGGCTCCGGATGCGCAGGCTCAGCGGCCATGGCTCACGGGCCCAGCCGCTCCGCGCATGTGGGAACTTCCCAGACCGGGGCACGAACCCGTGAGCCCTGCATCGGCAGGCGGACTCTCAACCACTGCGCCACCAGGGAAGCCCAGACTTAACTTTTAAGAAAACATTTTTAGTGAAGCAGTTTCAGTCCTTTGCATTTGAAGAACGTAAGATGTTTAAAAACGTTCTACCTCATCCCATTTGATCCCTGAGATTTTATTAATAATCTATTTCGGTACATACATGTTGTGTTCTTTATCTGGCTCAGCAAAAGTTGTCAATTACGAAGCTCCATTGTCAAGGTTTTGGTGAACTTGTTAACAAGGCTTAAAAAGTAAATCAGGACTAGTTACGCCACATGTCTGGGGAGTTTGATGTGCACATAAAAGTTAGGTTTTCAAGGGAAAAGTAGTAATCTCTTGAGAAATAAAATCTGAGTATTTTTCTACTAATTTGTCAAGCCAGGTCCAAAAGCAGACAGGCCCTGAGAGCAGCAGGCTGCCCTCTGTGAGGCAAGAATGTCTCTGTGCTCCAGGGGCTACGCATACTGGACCAGGAGAGCTAACGGGCTCATGAGCAGAAAGCAGGCCACTACCAAGGAAGCCTAGTCTCCTTCAAATGGCAAACGGGGCTGGCCCACCTGAAAAGAGGACCTCAAGACATAACATTATAACAATTCACAGGACACATCTATTAAGCTGAAAACCAGTCAGCCAAAAGACAATTGCTTTTTATAGCTTATTTTTCCCCTTATTTCAATTTTAAAACTAATTCTTATGAAGTAAGCTTCCTTCATGAACAGTAATTTACAGACCCAATGTTTTTCAACTTACTACAAATGCATTTTTTTAATTCATATTTTTTAAGTTCCGTGGCCAGTTTTCTCTGATTTTAGATAGGCTCGCAAATTATGCCAGTCTATGTGTCTTGACATATTTAATAATAGATCCGCATTCATGAAATATCAACTCAACAGTCTTTTCATTGGGAATAACAGAGCAACCAACCATGTAATTGGTAGTGTCCTTAACAAGGTCTTGAAAGCCCAGCATAGATTCAGGGACACTTCGTTGCAAAGGGGCTCCAATATCCCCACCAAAGCTTCTCTGCCCACACTTGCCAGCATGTTCTCTGCTGGTGATCGACCGCTCTCTCTCGAAGCTCTTTCTGAAGGCAGAACTAGAAGAGTAATGTTTTGTTGGGGGCTTTTCCCACACATTCACTTATTTTATTTACAGTTTATGGTCAATGCAAATCAATTTCGTAAAATGAGAAATGATGAAGAATCAAGGCATAACTATGAAAATTCAAAATCGATAGATGTTCAACACAAAAAAACCCCACAAGCATCAAAATGGGTTTGTTTGCAGCATAAGATCCAACAGGTGTTATTTCAAAGGATGGCAAATGCTTGCTTTTTTTTTTTTTTAAAGACAGTGGCCACATCATATACTAGAACACCTCAGCTTAGCAGTGTGTTTTCATATGAACTAAAATTTGTTTCTAAAAATATTTTTCACATTGAAAGTGTCGTAAGAGCTACACTTCTCCAGGATTAAGCCTGTTCCTAGGCCTAGTACCAGTTTCTAACCACCTACAAACTGACTGATACAGAAAGTATTCCAAACGTAAGTATTCTGATTCTTAAAGGTTAAAAAATATATATTCTTAAGTAGTTTAGAAGAATCATTGCAAACAATAATGCTGGTGGTCTTCTACTCCTAACTCTCCAAATAGCTGATATGATGGCCTCTCACTTCCAAGGTTTTTAAATATAGCTCCCCAGTGGAACATCTTCATATTTAAAACATTATTGAACACAAATGGAAATAGACAGCAGTGTTTGAGCATCGAGAAGTCCTACCTGTGAAACTTGGGGAGTCAGGTCACTAGGTGAACCCAGCGCCCCCTTCCTGGATGGGAATATCCGTGTGGGCACATACACTTTTTTACTTCACTGTATGTAAGCCAGCTTTACGGCGAGGCATGGACTGGAAAAGACCCCATCTCTCATGGCCCTTGCACATGCCAATGAATATCCAGCAATTTAAGTGCACATCAAATCTAAGGCTCCGAAGGAGAGAGTTCTGTACCCCAAAATGAAGAGCAATGTTTTCATCAACTACATGTGTCAGCATGGTGTTTGTCAACATGCAAAACTAAACCAAAAAGATATAATCCTTGCCCTAGAAAAGCGTCTGTTCTAAAGATGGGCCTGAGTCATAATTATATGGACACTATAGAATTCAACCCCACATAAAAATATTACCAGAAGCAGCAATGTTAGATGGGCTGTGAAGTGTGGTAAAAAGGAAGCAGCATTAAAAACAGTAAGCTTCCGAAGACGCTCAAACTAAGTGGGCTACAGCTATTAAGAAACTCATTTGTCTGAGCTCTCCAGCAAAGGTTGTACTTCATCTTCGGAAACGTTACTGTCGAGCATAGCGAACCCAATTTGGCCTAATGAACCCGCCTGCCTTGCCAGTACTCCTTCACAATGACACAAATTACATTTAAACCACGCAGGGGATTTAAGGATTATTCCCTTCAGACAAGGAACTTTCATACTGGTCTTGGGTCCAATGAATTTCACAATGGCAGAGTTATGAACCCCTTCGCTCCCAGCCTCGCAAAGACTCCAGCTCCCACTCTGATCAGCAATGATGCCTTCCTAGTAGAACACAGCAGAAACTGAAGAGTTGCCAATCCTTTATTCATTCTATCTTTCTTTGTTTTTTGCCATTGACAAATATTTACTGGGTTACTAACTGCTGTGCCCCAGGGCCAGTGGGAGGGCTGGACCCAGGGCCTGAAAAGGTTCGCCTCTTCACACCAAGAATTATTCTTTAGAAAATGCCACCGGTGTGGGCATAGTGGATAGAACTGGTAACTCTTTCTCTCAGCACAAGCGCTAGAAAGAAAGCTACTAACTGGGCTAAAAGCAGCAGGGGTCATTAGACCCCCAGACCAAAGCCCTGCGCCTGTGACAGCTGCAGGTGCCTGCCTGAGTGCTTGGGGTGTTTGACCCCAGTGACAGGAAACAAAAGCTGGGAAAAGTCATTCATTTCTCCAACCAACAGTAAGTAGGCATGTAGTGAATGCCAGCTCCAGGAAAGGCACTTCAGGATAATGCAAAAACCACAGGCTCAGGAGCCAGACACAACCAGGTCATATCTTTTCTTCCCAGACCAGGGCTTGAACTCGTGTCCCCTGCATTGGCAGGGGGGGTCGTTTTTTTTTTTTTTTTTTTTTTTTTTTTTTTTGCGGTACGCGGGCCTGTCACTGCTGTGGCCTCTCCCGTGGCGGAGCACAGGCTCCGGACATGCAGGCGCAGCGGCCATGGCTCACAGGCCCAGCCGCTCCGCGGCATGTGGGATCCTCCCAGACCGGGGCACGAACCCGTGCCCCCTGCATCAGCAAGCGGACTCTCAACCACTGCGCCACCAGGGAAGCCCCAGGGCTCATATCTTGCACTCTAAAATGTATGAGGTATAATCTCGAGCAAGTTAACTGACTTGAGCCTGTAAGATGGGGATAGCTGTCAAGGTTGTTCTGAGAACTGAATCAGGCAACAGGTGTGAAAACACTTAGTACCTGTGTCTGGCATACAGCAGATTATCAGTAAATGTCAGCCCCTCACCCTTCCATCCTTAATGTCCTCATCTCTAAAATGGGATAATGATACCTGCCTCACAAGGTTTGAGGGACGATGACTTCCCCGAATGTCTGTGAAAGCCTTTGTGAACTAGAAAATGATGTAAAGATATGAATTTTTTTCACATTCTGAGGGGTGATAGGGATAGGAAAAAAAGGCGAATGGACCTTTGTTCTTAAGAAGTTCATTTTGGAGGAGCCATCACAGCCTGGTGGCCTCGGTGCTATCCCGGAGGTCCATGGACAGAGCCATGGCTCGCAAGAGGTTGCAGTGATGGGGTAAGGCTGAAAAGTAGTTGGGGCAAGATTATAGAGTCTCATGAATCACAATAAAGTTTATTCTGCAGACACCAAAAGCTATGGAAATTTTTAAGCCGGAGGAATACAAATTGCTGTTTTTTGGAAAGTTGAATGGCTGCCAGTGGTGCATCAAATAGCTTGGAGGAGAGACTGGAAAAAGATGAACCAAGGCTTGCAAAAAAGGATTCCCTCTGCAGCTGAGGTGGCTCTGAGGATCCTGGTCTCTGTGATCTTGTCAAGAGCTGCTCCTCTTATATAGGACTTCAACTTTGAGTCTTGGCCAGTTTGGGCCCTTTTAAGTTATTTTCCTCCAATATGAAGACACTACCCGAACAAGCTCTTTCCTCTGACCCCTTCAGTTCACTCTCTCTCTTCTCTGAGAACTGGCCCCTCTCCCACCCCACAACAGTGGATACCTAGGGCCAAGTTTCTACTGCAGGACCCGGACGGCAGGCCATGATCACCAAGGGCAGACACCTGACCAAAGCTGGATCACTCATATTTTTTCTCCTAGGAATCTAGAATTAGGACTCAAAAGTGTGCCAGTCAGATTCAGTTAGTTCTTGAACTGGGAATACAGGGAAACTCAGGCGCTGAGGGGCAGGGATGTCGTGTCATGAGAATATCTATAGAATTGTAACTGGCAGCCAGATGATACATGAGAATATGAGACGATATTATGCAGGATCCAACTCTGGATCACTCAGGCATCCCTAAGAGCTGGGGGCCTGATGTATAGGAAGAATTGGAAAAGAATTCAGAGTAGATTCAGGCAGAATATAGGTTAGATGAATCTTCTCAAGTGGGTAAGGGTTGCAGACTCGTGAGACATGAGAGTTGGGGATTGTGGTCTTTGAACACAAGCCACTTGAGACTCCCCTGGTGGCACTGGCATTCTGGACTGGGGTGCTTCCATAGCCAGATTTCTGGTCAGTGTCACCCCCAATTCCATTGGAAAGGTAACTCCTAATTGCTTGGGATAAGAGAATTTTTTTTTTTAAATAGATCTTTATTGGAGTATAATTGTTTCACAATACTGTGTTAGTTTCTGTTGTACACCAAGGTGAATCAGCCATAGGCATACATATGTCCCCATATCCCCTCCCTCTAGAGCCTCCCTCCCACCCTCCCTATCCCACCCCTCTAGGTCATCGCAAAGCATCAAGCTGATCTCCCTGTGCTATGCTGCTGCTTCCCACTAGCTAACTATTTTACATCAGTAGTGTACATATGTTGATGCTACTCTCACTTCGCCCCAGCTTCCCCCTCCCACCCCGGGTCCTCAAGTCCATTCTCTATGTCTACATCTTTATTCCTGCCCTGCAACTAGGTTCATCGGTACCAATTTTCTTTTTAGATTCCATATATGTATTAGCATACGGTATTTGTTTTTCTCTTTCTGACTTACTTCACTCTGTATGACAGACTCTAGGTCCATCCACCTCACTACAAATAACTCAATTTTGTTTCTTTTTATGGCTGAGGAATATTCTGTTGTTTTTATTTGCCACATCTTCTTTATCCATTCATATGTCGATGGACACTTAGGTTGTTTCCATCTCCGGGCTATTGTAAATAGAGCTGCAATGAACATTGTGGTACATGTCTCTTTTTGAATTATGGTTTTCTCAGGGTATATGCCCAGTAGTGGGATTGCTGGGTCATATGGTAGTTCTATTTGTAGTTTTTTAAGGAACCTCCTTACTGTTTTCCATAGTGGTTGTATCTATTTACATCCCCACCAACAGTGCAGGAGGGTTCCCTTTTCACCACACCCTTTCCAGCATTTTTGTTCCTAGATTTTTTGAAAATAGCCATTCTGACTGGCAAGAGGTGATACCTCATTGTAGTTTTGATTTGCATTTCTCTAATAATTAGTGATGGTGAGTGTCTTTTCATGTGCCTCTTGGCCACCTGTATGTCTTCCTTGGTGAAATGTCTATTTAGGCCTTCTGCCTATTTTTTAATTGGATTGTTTGTTTTTTTGATATTGAGCTCCATGAGCTGTTTGTATATTTTGGAGATTAATCCTTTGTCTGTTGTTTCATTTGCAAATATTTTCTCCGATTCTGAGGGTTGTCTTTTTCTCTTGTTTATGGTTCCCTTTGCTGTGCAAAAGCTTTGAAGTTTCATTAGGTCCCATTTGTTTATTTTTGTTTTTATTTCCCTTTCTCTAGGAGGTGGGTCAAAAAAGATATTGCTGTAGTTTATGTCAGAGTGTTTTTCCTATGTTTTCCTCTAAGAGTTTTATAGTGTCTGGTCTTACATTTAGGTCTTTAATCCACTTGGACTTTATTTTTGTGTATGATGTTAGGTAGCATTCTAATTTCATTCTTTTACATGTAGCTGTCCAGTTTTCCCAGCACCACTTACTGAAGAGGCTGTCCTTTCTCCACTGTATGTTCTTGCCTCCCTTGTCATAAATTAGGTGACCATATGTGTGTGGGTTTATCTCTGGGCATTTTATCCTGTACCATTGATCTATATTTCTGTTTTTGTACCAGTACCATACTGTCTTGATTACTGTAGCTTTGTGATATAGTTTGAAGTCGGGGATTGGGCATTCTTAACCTAAAAAGATTTAGAATTAAGTGTAGACATGAAGTAAATCAAACTCATAGTAGAGAGATAATAAATCATAGTATTAATATTTTTGCAATAGGCTTGGGAGAAAATATATACTTTAAGTACATTAAGAGACTCTGGGATATTGGTTTATCTAATAGATCGGCCCTGTGATTCCAATTGATAAGATATAGGTGAGTAACTTATTTTGACTTATGATTTCAAGTAAGAGAATTTTATAAAAGTTATACACATTATTGGATCATTCAAGAAAACTTTGAATGTACCATACTTATATGTTTAAATCATCAGATGCAGAGAGTTTACTGCAATATTTTAGGGAATGGGTTCTAAGGCCAGACTAACAAGAGTTGGAACCCAGTTCTGCCAGTCACTGGCTGTGTGACCTCAGACAAGTTACTTAACCTCTTTGGGCTTCCATTGCCCCATCTGTAAAAATGGGGAGAACAACAGTCCCCCTATCTCACTTATTGTTGCAGTCATGACTGAATGAAGTAATATACAGAAAATTCTAAAACCACTGCTGGCATAGGGTACCCTACACAAGTATCTGCTATTATCATTATTAGATTATATGAGAACAATGGGAATATTTTCAAAGTTTTGCTTGTTAGACAAAGGCTGTAAAAAGTAAATAAACATTTGATTTATAAACTTGAAATATTCATAGGAGTTCGAGTAAATGAGTATATAGCTCTTTGGGCTTCCATTGCCCCATCTGTAAAAATGGGGAGAACAACAGTCCCCCTATCTCACTTATTGTTGCAGTCATGACTGAATGAAGTAATATACAGAAAATTCTAAAACCACTGCTGGCATAGGGTACCCTACACAAGTATCTGCTATTATCATTATTAGATTATATGAGAACAATGGGAATATTTTCAAAGTTTTGCTTGTTAGACAAAGGCTGTAAAAAGTAAATAAACATTTGATTTATAAACTTGAAATATTCATAGGAGTTTGAGTAAATGAGTATATAGCTAAGATCTCACACACACACACACACACACACACACACACACACCGCACCAACTTACACTGACAATGGAGTCAGCAGAGAGAGGAAAAAGAAGCAGATGTGCTGAGATAAACAGAGGAGAGACAGAGGCTAGCTGCCTGGGCTCCTCTTGCCTCAGGCTCTTGTGAGGCCCAAGTGCCCACCCTGCCCTTGGCTTTCAGGAGACCCTCTGGCCTTATGATACAGTCCTCTTAGAGGCTCACTGTGTCAGACTGGGTTTCTATTACTTGCCACACCTGCACGCTTCAGTGTGTTGAGCAGGGCTCTGTAGTGCATGGCTCCCATTTGCCAGCTCTGAGGCAGGCTCTACCTGCTGTCCCATCCAGGCAAGAAGAGGAAGAAAAGAAACCTCCTGCCTTCACACTTTGAGCAATCTCAGCCAACAGCAAGGAGACCTTGGGCAAAGTATTTAACCTCTCGGTGCCCCCATTTTCTCATCTTTGAAATGGGGACTGATAATAGCACCTCCTTAGACTTACTGTGGCAATCATTTCATAGTATTGCAATCTAGAATCATTAGCTTGTACACCTGAAACTAACACAATGTTATATGTTGATTATACCTCAATTTTTAAAAACATGTATCTCTTAAAGAGAGTTAAAAAAAGAAAGATATAGTACGTACTGCACAGGTTTGTTGTATAAAGGTACAATGAGTTAATAAGTATAAAGAGCTTAGCACTGGCTGGTTCTAGTGCCCTGTGAGTCCTACATAAGAGTTAGCTTTTAGGACTACCCTGAACCAATCTGAAAATATGTAGCTGCGTTTAATAGCTATCTATGAGTATATATGTTTTAATAGAGTTAGGAAGTGTGCTTTAAAGAAAAGGAGAAACTACATTAAACTATAAAGGTACAAGGCCAGAAGAATTACAAGGACCAAATGGTTTGCTTAGAGTTGTACAGAATCCCAGGTTCAAAAAATACTCCTGAAGCATATTTTGAAGTTAAAAACAAACAAAACCGCTGCCTAGGAGCGTGTACATCCTTTAGCATCTGCCAGTCTGTTGGCCCTCTGCTTACACCCATATGTCCAACAGTTACTATGTAAACTGACTGTTTCCATTCAGATCATCAGGCACTGTGCACCACGGGAAGATGACAGACTCAAGTTGTCAAACTCCTGATCTAAAAGGAGAGATTAATAAGTCAATAAATCATTTTAAAAGGAGTAAAATTTGGGTGCTTCCAAGGGTGCTCTGAGTGTTCAGAGGAGAGAGAAAATTTTTGAAAGGCATTCCCCACTCCACAAATACCATACTTAATTTGTGTGGTTAAATCTAAAAACAGTCTCTCCAACTTGAAGATGCTCAAGGCTTAGGAATTACTTTCATACAAAATGCACATGTCAAGAAGACTCCTGTTTAATAAGAAATCACCAATATTCAATCATTCTGACCTAAAAAAACAAACAATGAATATGGTTCATATAAAATTTTTATATGTATTTTTATCTTATTTCCTTTTTTGGAGCATCCTTAAAATTTTTTTCGTTTAAATCCCTGAAAAACATTTATTTGGAGCTAGCAGAGTATTTTCCCATATTCTGGCTATTACCAGGAACTATGTATTAAAATCCTTTGGTAAAAAGAGGTCTATCTGTAAAGAATTGCTTCATTTCAAATCATTCATGGCTGTATGCTTCCCTCTTGTGTTAGAAAATGGAAACACAAGCAAGATTTCCTACAGCCTCAGAATGAGTGGGCTACCCGTCTGGAGCAGCATTACACAACTCTCGGGGGTTCCATTCACCTGGAATACAATGAGAATCAAGTCCCTTGGAATTCTGTGGCAGGCAGTGATTGGCCCTCTGTCAAATAATTAAAATGTGGCAGATTTCTTGACTTTTAAGAAGAAGAGATGTTACATTATTCTGTCTCCTCACTAAGGATTTTTACAATTGCACGGTCTGGACAAACTAGGATGTCCAGCTCTAAAGAAACTGAATGAAGGTGGCCACAAAGAGGGGACATCTTTTTCTATGGGGTCTTTGTGAGTCTGAGTTTCTGTAAAATGGGGATAGTAAAACTTCCTTTAAAGGTTCTGACAACAAATGAGGAAAGGCATGTAAAGTGCTTATCACAATGCCAGGCTGTAGAGTAGCCACTCAGTAAATGTTATATAAACTACCAAAATAGAGATACTGAGAAGGACTGATCCCATCCTTCTAACACAACCCCTGATCTCTAAAGCACGTGGGCCCAGGCAGGAGAGAATCAATGCTCTGGGTTGGCCTGTGGGATAGATTAAACACCTACGATGGGCCAGGGAAAAGGTGGAGGAAGGGGAATCTACAGTCCCTGCTCTAACCAGAGGACTTCAGACAGGCCTGGGTCTGAATCCTGCCTTTGCCAGCTTCTGGCTATGTATGGCCTTTCTGGTCTCATTTTTCTTATTTGTTAAACAGGGACAATGACACTGCTTTAAAGGCTGTTGTACAGTAGGAGATAATTGCAGTAGGTCACGATGTGCTGGGCAGTGTTCCAAGAGCTTTACAAGCATTAACTCACTTAATCTTTACAACAATCCTATGAGATCAATACTATTATTCTCAGCCCCTATCTTAGGTATAAGAACACTGATTATGTCATCTGCCCAAGGTCAAATAGCTGGGAAATTGTGGAGATGGGTTTTGAACCCAGGGAATCTGGTTACAGAACCCACCCTCTTAACCATCATGCCGTGTTACCTCTTATTGTATTACGTGGCAAATACACAATATGCAATAGCTTTTAAAACAGCGATCTAAAGAGATGTGTTCATTTTCCCACTCTACACCATTTATGGGAATTCCTGGGATAAACAGTAGCCCAAGTGGGCAGAGGCAGGACCCTCTCGCTGGGTTTTAAGATTTAAGTGAGAACAAGGCTTCAGGAAAATCAAAAGTTGCACCACAACATAAAAGATTTGGGAACCCCCTAGACTACAGCTCTAGATAACTCTATTAAAAATGTCTACCTTGAGGAATTCAGCATAGTGGAAATCTAGGTTTGCATCCCTACTCTTGATAATTTTTAGTATCTTGGTGATCTTGGGCAAATCACTTACCCTCTATTTCCTCATCAGTAAAACAGAGGTCTGAATACCAACTTCTTAAGAGTTGTTGACAGGATAAAAGGAGATCATGTAAAGGGCTTATCATGCTATACAGGATTACATGTAGGTTCTCCGGCAGGTTTATTTAATAACAACCCTGCGATATAGGTATCCTCACAACCCCCACTTTACAGATGAGGAAACTGAGGCTTAGGGAATAAATGACTTGCTCAAAGTCTCACAACTAATAAACTGGAAGGCAGGCTTCAACACCAGTTTTAACGCCAAAGCTGGTGCTTAGGCTGTGTCGCTCCTTTGGATGATTAAGTTCATTTGAACTTGGAAAAAATTAAGAGGAAATAGATTCCAGGTGACTCTCATCGGGATATTGGGCAAGTGCAAAGTATATGAGTTTTGGTGCCTGTACAACTCACTGCACTTGGTAGACAGAGCACAGGTGTTGTGTGTTGAACTGAACATCCCACCAAAAAAAAAAAAAAAAAAAAAATGTTTTAAATTCTAA
>NW_006791298.1:3192673-3199800 GCF_000442215.2 Lipotes vexillifer | reverse complement strand
CCCACAAAAAAAAAAAAAAAAAAAAAGATATGTTGAATTCTGAACCCCAGATACCTGTGAATGTGACCTTATTTGGAAAAAGGGTCTTTGCAGATGCGATCAAATTAAGATGAGGTCATACTGGATTAGAATGGGCCATAAATCCAATCACTGGCGTCTTTATAAGGAGAGGGAGATTCAGAGACAGACACATAGGGAAGAAAGCCAGTGAAGACAGAGACGGAGATTGGAGTTCTCTGCACCATGACTGCACCTTAGAGTCCTCCAAACCTTTGTATGCCCATTATTTAAATTAATTCTCATAAAACTCTCCAATAGGGCAGATACTAGAATTGATTCCATTTTACAAGTGTGAAAACTGAGCTTTAGATCAGTTAAGCAGAATACGTGATATTGCACAGTAAATGGTACAACTGAGATCTGAACCAAAATCTTCAATTCCAACCCATCACTATGAACTAAAGTTATCTGGTAAGATTCAAGGAGCCACCAAGTGGCCTGTCTTCCGTTTGACATTATGTCAGAAGTCTACAGAAGCAGTGTGGATTATGGAGCACTGGAATCTTCTTGTTAATTATTACCATTAGTATAGTTTTAAACAGGACAACAACGGTATTAGGTATATGCATTAAAGCAGCGACTGTGCCCTGCCTCCACCCTCACTTCACTCTCGGTTAAGGTCTCCCTGATTCCTCTTCATCATTCTGCACTCGTCTCAAAAATCACCTTGTCTGGGCAGAGAAAACATCCTCATTCTTCCCTTCCCTTTCAAGGTGGGGTTGAGTGACTCTGTGATCCTTTGATTCCCTGAACTTCTCCCGTGGAGATTCAGAGGGAGTGCAACCCTGCCAACACCTTGATTTCAGACTTCTCGTCTCCAGAATGGTAAGAAAATAAATTTCTGTAGTTTTAGGCCACCCAGTTTGGAGTCATTTATCACAGCAGCAAAAGGAAACTAATACACTAGTATTCACACCATATTTTTGTAACTACTTATGGATTCTCCTCTACCAGCATGAATCTTGAGAATGAAGATTTTGTCTTATTTATCTTTGTACCTGCAACTATCTCACACAGTGCCTGGCACTTAAAGAGTGCTCAGCAATGCTTGTTGAATGAGAAAATACATGTGGTCCAGGAGGTGCAGAGTAATGCCAGCACACATTTCGTGCAGCTTCCCATCTGTAGCATGACATTGGCCTGGGCCAGGTAACCATGCCACAGATCCATCCCAAAATACCCATCTTCAACTACGCACTGCTAGCTCATGACTCCAGTAAGCTGAAGGCCTCAAATCAATGGCCTTGTGACTGATACTTAGAGCAACTGTGAACCTCTGCCTCACAGATCAAATTCAAGGAACAACGTATGGACAGAGACAGGATAGGACATGTAGGCAGTGGAGGGGACAGACACAGAAGACCTTCCCCTCTGCCCCTCCACTGGCTTCAGAGTTTAGAATAATCATAATAATCATTAGAATCATCAGAATCTTCTGTTTGCTACATACTTCCAATGTCAGGCACTATGGTGAGTGCTTCACAGATTTTACTTTGTTCTCACATTAATCGTTAAGGCAGATATTTTTACTCTCTTTATACCAAATCTACTTACACGGTGAAAGGCTATGGTGAACTGTGTGACAAGCATGTTTCTCGTGAATTTGACCTCAGAGGGCTTGGCGCCAACTGCATGGCCCAACCCAGAGAGGCAGCTGTCTTTTGTGACAGGAGCCAACCTCACTCCCAATTCCATCTGAGTTTCCTACACTTATTTCCCTTTTGCTTCATTTTTAAATGCATTTCATTTGGCTCTACAGAATGCATTTCTTTCAAAGTCCCCATGGGGCAGCGTAACATAATAGTTTTATTACCAAAGCAAAAGGTCTTTCCCCATCCCCACCCAGTTATGCCAACCCAGCTCCATTTTCTGGCCTCTTTGCAATCATGGGATGATCTCTCAGAGTTGAGGTGGACACAGGCTTAACACCTAGGTTTCTGGTTTTCGTGGCTTTGAGCTGATAGCACTCCCTTCCAAGGTCAGGGTCATTTTGTCTACTTGGGCTTTCACAAAACTTTCTACTGTGTACAATTTCTAAATGCACCAAAGCATGTTGAGATGCTTACCAGGATGGACGAGAACTGGATCCCCAGCCCACTGCGGTAAACTGCAGAAGGAAAGCAGAACGCCAGAATCTCCCTCAGCATGAACTGTCTTCTAAGACCTTCTTGACAGGGCAGTGTGCTTGAACAGTATAAAATGTAACTCATTTTCAACAGTTATACCAGAGTAGTTTCATCTAAATTAATATTATCTCCTTCAAAACAAGCACCCTGGGTAGCAACGTATGTATTCAAACAATGCTGACATTGCACTAACATTTCTGGAACTCTTTTTCGGGCAGCTGTCTTTACAGTCTGTGGTACTTCCTTTGAAAGTCTTCAGTCTTAACAAATTTCATCCTTTGAGAATAGATGTGAACTTTGGAAAGAGAAGAAAATTGGTTGGAGCCATGTCTAATGAATAAAGTGGGTGATCAAATCTTGTTACATCATTTTAGGTGAAAAATGAGGCATGACTATAAAATAATGTGACTGGTTTCCCTAGGTGACCCATAAACTGACTAGCTGAAAAATAATTCCCATAGAGGAGTTTCAGAATGCTTTGAGCACTAGATGCATCACTGGAATAAGTGTATGGTTCCCAGAGTGGTGATTTGGCAGGGTACGACACTCATTTGGATATATAAGTTCAAATGTTTGTAAAAAAAAGAAATCTGATTGCTTACACTCATGAAAATGAAGAAGCTATTCTCCTGGAGAAATTTCTCCTCCTTTTTTTGACAGCCTGGTTGGCTTTGGACAAGGAGTGTGCTGAGAAAAATAGACTCATCTCCGGCAGAAAGGCTTCATTGGACACACTAGCCCCTCCCACACATAACCCCTGCCTCAAGCTGAGGCAGGCATCCCGGCTCTGAGAGTCCACAGCCATCTCTTTTCCCTCAGATATTAGCACTTACAAAACTTCGTGGTGATTGTCTGTTTTTGTGTCAGTCTACCTCCTTCAACTAGAGGCTCCTTGAGAATGAGAACATTATTTTGATCCTGTATCTCCAATGCTCAATGTGCACAGAAGCACAGGACACTAATCCCTGTTCTGGAGGTGGACCCTTTTTGCCTTTGCTTCTCACGTTCCCAGGGCTTCGCCTGCCAAATATAATTTCTTCTGCCTGGCAAGCAAAACTGGACATTCAGTCTGTGTAAAATCCACCCATACAAATTTATAGAGGCCTAAGGTAGAGTTAGTGGTTGCTTAGGGCTGAAGGTGTAGGGTAGCAAGAAGGATTGACTGTTAATGCACAGGGCTTCTTTTAGGGTGATGGAAATATTTTAAAATCAGATTGTGGTGATGGTTGCATAACTCTGTAAATACATTAAAAAATACTGAGTTGTACACTTTAAATGGATAAATTGTGTGGTGTGTGAATTATATCTCAATAAAATAGTTTTATTTTAAAAGTCCTCCACAATGAGAATGATTGTTGCCTAGGTTCCTTTCTAAGCCTGTAGTTGGAATAAATGATAGTCAAGGTCTTTTAAAAAAATCTAGGTACCGATATAAAATTAGGTCTCTATGTTCCCTCTGTAAATCTATCACTTGAAAATGACTGAGTGGTTTTCACTAAATTTGGAAAGCATGTTTATGATAATGAGGACTGTGGGGGTATTACCCAAGATTAATACTCCCCTTCATTTAGACTGACACCCCCAATATTTAGCCTAACACATAGTATCCAGAATAACATCGATATAGGCATACCTCAGAGATATTGCAGTTCCAGACAACCGCAATAAAGTGAATATCACAATAAAGCAAGTCATACAAATTTTTTGGCTTCTCAGTGCATATGAAAGTTATGTTTATATTATTCTGTAGTCTGTTTAGTGTACAATAGCATCATGTCTAAAAAAATTGTATATACCTTAATTTTAAAATATTTTATTGGTAAAAAAAATGTTAAGCATCATCTGAGCCTTCAGTGAGTTATCATCTTTTTGCACTAGCAACTTCAAAGATCATTGATCACATAACAAATATAATAATGATGAAAAAGTTGGAAATATTGCGAGAATTACCAAAATTTGACACAGACACGAAATGAGCAAATGTTGCTGGAAAAAAACTCGTCACAGAGTTGCCACAAATCTTCAATTTGCAAAAAATACAGTACCCA
Organism: Lipotes vexillifer; assembly: GCF_000442215.2. NCBI lineage: Eukaryota > Metazoa > Chordata > Mammalia > Artiodactyla > Lipotidae > Lipotes > Lipotes vexillifer. Next base: position 3,195,566 of record NW_006791298.1, on the reverse strand, counting down.
TGAAGTGCAAAAAAGCAAAGTGCAATAAAATGAGGTATACCTGTATTTCCCAGCCTCCCTTGCTGCTTGAGGAGGCCTTAGCCTAAGTTTCAGCCAATGGAACAGGAGTGAAATCGATTACATGCAGCCTCTGAGAAAGGTGTGCCTTCCTCCCTCTTTCTCCCCTTCCTGTTGGCTGGAATGACCATACGGTGTAGGCAGCCATGTTGGACTATGCAGATAAGGGCAATTCACTGGGGAAGGCTGAGCAACAAAAGAAAAGAAACATGCATCCTCTGACACAGTGGAGCCACCACCCCAGGCCTGGACTGCCCACACCCAGTCTATTACAGAAAGGGTAATACTCTTGAACCTATTACTATGAACTTTTATTTTAAGTAACTTATTTTAGAACTCTGCTATAGCAGCCAAAACCTACGTTTTAACTAATGATAAAATTTGGTGTTCTGTACCAAAACAGAATCTAAAATATGCAGCACTGGCATACTTTTTATGGCCATGGCAAAATTTTTACCACCACTACCTTGGAAGGCAGACCACGGGCCAACCAAACCTGTAGCTCTAGGCAAATGGTTAGGAGAATTCAGAACACGAGTGTTTGTTGGCTACTTCTTGCCACAATACAGAGAGGAGCTCGGGCAAGGACTAGGCATCCTGCAAGCAGAAATGGAGGTGATGGCTCTGCTAAGGAAAGTTTTCTTTGTGGCTTGTACACTATGTTGCCCAAATCCAGTAATTTGTACACTGCAGAGTTGAGATGAAGATCATTTGTATACCTACGCTAAAGCAGCTACCCATGAAGCAGCAGGTGTAGCAGAAAAGGCTTAAATCTTTCCTGGGATTCTCTGCCACACAGTGGGAACTAGCCTACCAGCAAATTACCCATTAAGGATACTGTCTTCTTACCCAGCCTAGCTTTTCCTACTGTCTTAAAGTGACCATCAGTGACAGAGAAATCGGGGGAGGGACAAAGCATAGAGGCCAAAAAATAAAAGCTAATGTTTTCAGGCTTCAAAACTCTAGGTGAGAACTTTCACTGTGGTTATCAGTGTTGGAGAAACAAAGGACTTTTAGGAAAGATAAATGGGGCCTTAAAGGAATGGGTAGGGGATATTATAATTTTGTGATAATGTCTGTTTAGGTGTGGTGCTGAGTCAATTTTCCTTGGTTTCCAGAAACTCTCTCCCAGGGATGGGATTTATGACAACTGAGGAGGCTCTGCTTTTAGGCAGAGAAAGGGGTTCAGAAAAATGCCTATTCTCAAAGGCCTTCAGCTCGAAATAGTTTTTATGCCACAGTGATGTATTCTGGACCCCTTCAGACTTCAGAAAAGCTTTCAGAAGAATGATTTGAGTGGGCTACACCTCTGAGAAAGTTAAGCAGGCAAGTTTCTATGATCCGTTCATTCTCCCTTAAATTTCCTTGAACTTGACACAGACATACCCACTCATTCTGTGGCCATTGGAGCTGTGGTTAAAGTGGGGAATCACCTTTTAAAAATGGCTACTGAAGCACTGACGTATATACACTACCAAATGTAAAGTGGATGGCTAGTGGGAAGCAGCCCCATAGCACAGGGATAGCACAGGGAGATCAGCTGGATGCTTTGTGACCCCCTAGAGGGATGGGATAGGGAGGGTGGGAGGGAGATGCAAGAGGGAGGAGATATGGGGATATATGTATGCATATAGCTGATTCACTCTGTTATACAGCAGAAACTAACACGACATTGTAAAGCATTTATACTCCAATAAAGATGTGAAAACACACACACACACACACACACACACACACACACAAATTAAAAAATAAAAAAAAATTTTTTTAAATGGCTCCTGAGTGTGCCAAGTAATCGAGGGCTTACCTTCAGTTGGGAGAATTTGGAGAAGACCTTTCTTACCTGGTGTCCTCAAACAGGATGGACCAAAAACGGGGTAGCCCTAGGGGTGGGGGGGATGTTTGGAAAGGGTGAAAAGGGGCTGCCTTTGCCTCAGGGTTTTGTTGCTTTTTTAACTTCAACTGTTGGAAGCCTCCCTTCCCAATGCTTATCCCAATCACCACTCAGATGAGTCCCTGAGGCACAAGATAGAAAAGGTGAATGAAGCCCTGAATAAATACAGTGAGGAATGTCAATCAGGTCAGGCCAATGAGTCTGAAACACTTTGAACACTAGGTTTTCGTACTGGAAAGAATTTCTTCCCTTTTTCCTCTTCATGAGTGCCCCAAAGTGTTTCTGAAAAGAAGAAACGTGACAGGTAGGTGGTGGTACAGAAAGACTTGGTTGACTTGTCCAACCTGCTAGAAACGGTGGAGCTGGAATCAGGACTCTGGTCTTCTGATATTTCATCCACTTGATCTTTTCCATAAATAAGTATATCCCAAAGCAAGCAGTTTCAGGGATTGTTATATCTTACTTAAAAGCTTGGGAAAACTGGCTTGGGCAATGTTAAGTAGGACTTTCAGAGCTTTTAATATACAAAAGAGTCATGTGAGATTGCAAGAGGGCCCCAGAATGATATTGGGAAATATCAATTTCCACCACCCCAGGGTTGATATGACTATCCACACATTATAAAAATCTTCCCAGGGTTAAGTTTGGCCTCTTCCTTTTAAAATGTTGTTAGTGGCATACAGGGAGGGTGAGATCCTGTTTTCCTATAGATTATACCATACGGCTTATTTTGGCAACTGATACATGAATCTGTTTCTGCCTGCTGTTGAGTGTGAATGATTCTGCCCAAGGAGTACTTTCCTCCCAGGTCACACTACCTGGTAGGATTTGGGGATAAGGATTTGGGGGTAACTTTCCTCCTGAGTCACCACATGGTAGGATCTGGGGGTAAGGATTCGATTCTGAATAAATATTAGTCTCTTTTTTTTTTTTTTTTTTTTT
>NW_006791298.1:3191066-3192641 GCF_000442215.2 Lipotes vexillifer | reverse complement strand
GTTGTGGCCTCTCCCGTTGCAGAGCACAGGCTCTGGACGCGCAGGCTCAGTGGCCATGGCTCACGGGCCCAGCCACTCCACGGCATGTGGGATCTTCCCAGACCAGGGCACGAACCCGTGTCCCCTGCATCGGCAGGCGGACTCGCAACCACTGCGCCACCAGGGAAGCCCAAATATTAGTCTCTAATACTGAACTCTAATAGGCTTACAAACACCTGTATTGCTAAAGAGTGAGCTGAAATGGTCACTACATTGTGTGAGTTCCACGGGCTTAATCAGCGGGGTGAGTAGCCATTCTGGGGCCAAACCACCCAGCGTGAGGACCACAAACACTGGCGGGAGCTCAAGATGAACACGCAGTTCATCTGAATGGTCTCCTGGGATAAAGCAGAGAACAAGACAAGCTCAGGCTTCATCCACTTGAGACCTACAGTCAAGAAGGTTTGTGTTGGAGGCCAGGTGGGTTACAGACAAGCAACCCAACAACCACTATAAGATGCAGTCAGCGCTATCATGGAGGTGAGCAAGACAGGCTACGAGAGCAGAAGAGTGGTGCACCTGATTCAGGGATTGGGAGCAGAGGAGTGCCAACTAAACCCAGACCTGAAGGTGAAGGGGCGAGAAGAACGCTCCAGGTGGAACCAGATGTGAGAGAGTAGAGCATATTGAAGAAGTAGGCTGGAAAGAGCCCCATCCTCCAACTCTGTTGTTTCACACCCTACAGGAAGCAACCACACTAAAAACACCTCGTGTTTCATATTTTACAAGATACTTCCACACATATTGCTTTATTTTCTCACTACAGCAAACATGTCAGGTGTCCCTGGCCCACAGTCACAGAGCCAGGAAAAGAGACTGGGAATTGCCCCCTCTGTTTCTGGAATGCAAGAGATGTTACACAGTAGCAAACACAGATATGCCAGGACTGTGTTCCAAATGCTAGATTCCCGCAGGGAGTGGCGGAGGACACTGTCAGTCTGGGTAAAGTTTTTTTTTTTTTTTTAACATCTTTATTGGAGTATAATTGCTTTACATTGTTGTGTTAGTTTCTGCTTTATAACAAAGTGAATCAGCTATATGTATACCTATATCCCCATATCCCCTCCCTCTTGTGTCTCCCTCCCACCCTCCCTATCCCACCCCTCTAGGTGGTCACAAAGCTGATCTCCCTGTGCTATGCGGCTGCTTCCCAAGAGCTATCTGTTTTACATTTGGTAGTGTATATATGTCAATGCCATTCTCTCACTTCGTCCCAGCTTACCCTTCCCCCTCTCCAGTCTGGGTAAAGTTTTAAGCAGTAAATGAGCATTTGGAAGGTATCCCAAATTCCCTCCTTTTTCGCTTGGGCTAATCTAAGTTTTTGTCACTTGTACCCAATTGGGTTCTGACTAACAAGGTATCCCTCTATTTTGGTTGGGGCCATTGAGGGTAAGAGGAAGGTAAGGAGACAACGCTGAGATCTATGGGGTGTGGGAATTAATATGTGCCTCAGGCTGGGTATGATTAACTTAGTGTCCCCATATTAGCAGAACATTGATAACAGAAAGTCCTGCCCTCAGGCTCATCCTGAGGTTT
>NW_006791298.1:3124658-3191008 GCF_000442215.2 Lipotes vexillifer | reverse complement strand
ACAAGTGTCATTCAGTTTCCAGGTAAAAAGGGGCTGCCAGGCACTTTTAAATATGTTGTTTCATTTAATCCTCACAAGAGCCTCACTGCATACATATTATCGTCTCTAGTCTTCACAGACAAGGGGGAAAAAGGATCAGAAATTGAATAACTTGCCCAAGAGAACTGTCCCCAACTCCTATGATTTTTATTCTTTCCGTCTAGAATCCCTCCCCCAACAAATCCATCTTAGAAACTCCAACTCATCCTGTAAGCCTCAATCCCGCTACCACCCCTCTGTGAAAACTTTTTCGCTTCCCCTTCCGCGCCCAAGTACAGCCTGCCAAGCTCTTGCCCCTTCAGTATCTGGCACATAACTCCCTCACAACACCTAACATACTGTGCTGTCTGCTTATTCCTGTCTACCTCCCCTTCTAGGCTATGTATTTACTGCGGGCGGGAATGTATTATACCCCAAGTACTAAGCACAATAACTGATAAGAAGTAAGCACATAATAAATGTTTAATGAGAATAAATGTATGGGTTATAAACTATATGCTGGCTTTAAGTGCTGGAATATACTTGAAGTATTTTCCATATACTTCATAAAATTCAGGGCAACAGAACAAGGATTCATTGAATGCTGCATTGCCTAAGGTACGAGGGAATGTCACATGTAAACTGACAATTTCATCTATTCTAGAGGTGTCTATGGGGAAAGGTCAGTTAAGGGAGACGAGTGGCAGACAGGGGCTGCTGGGAAAGGCTTTCTGAAGATGCTATCTGGATTGCACCAGAAGAGAAAGAGCAGCATATTTAAATCCCTGGTGAGGGATAAGAGAGAGAGAGAATCAAATCAGAGAACAGTGAGCTGAGGATGGAAACCTAGGGAATAGCTAGGATGTGGGTAGAGTAAGTAGTCCATGAAGGAACTCTCAAAAAGTGTGAGTAGAATCGGGAGACAGTGACCAAGGCAAGGGAATGAGAATTTTTAAAGAGTACAAAGTCAGCAGTGCCAAATGCAACAGGCAGGTCAAATAAGATAAGGCTTAAACAGTGTGCAATGGATTTAGCAACCAGAAAGTCATCAGAACCTTGGCAAGAGCAACATCAGTGGACTGGTGGAAGAAATGGAAGCCAGACTGCAGTAAGGTGGTGAGTGAACGGGAGTTAAGAAATCTGTGATGGCGAAGGCAGACAACCTTTACAAAGATTGGCTAAAAGGGGGGCAGGGAAAGCAACAAGATAGAAGCAAAAGGGTGAAGAGGTTTTAAGAACATATATTTTTAGTCTTAACTAATTCTTTTCTTCCACCCCACGCTACTCTCAAATGGACAGTTTTCCAGTTGGACCCCTTAAATTCCCACTATGCTGTAAGCCCCTTAAGGACAAATCTTGCTTCTAAATCATCTTTTTATTCCACCCATTTCTCTGACATAGTATAGGCTCAGTGTTTGCTGAAGAAATGCAAATTCAACACAGGTGATAACAGGGAAATGAACAAGAGCTGTACTGGGATACAGGTCTTGTTCATTCTTCGTTCTTCTTTCAAGGGAATGTGAGGTTGTCTGAAAACTCAGGAGCATAAAGAAAACAAATCCAGACAATCTTCTCTCACCAATGCTTATAAATGTTTGACCAGAGAGGAAGATGTAGATTGTTCCCAGTTGAGATTTGAGAGACAGCTGGAAAATATATCTTTAGACTCAAGGGTCTCTTCATTCCCAGAAACTGTTCAAGTCCTTGGAACTAGCAGGTCTATACTAGATTCTCAGTGCTGCCATTAGAGTTCCTGTTGAACCTGCCTAAGCTTCAGTTTTCTCATTGGCATCTTGAAGATGCCCATAATAGCATCTACCTCATAAGGCTGCAGGAGGATAAATGAGATGCTGCAGGGAAGTACTTTTCACAGGGCTTGGCAAAATGGCACTCAGTATGTTAATAAGAGAAATAAAATACTGCTAAAATGGATAAAAATATTACTAAATATTACTGAGTTCCAGAAGAGGTGAGTGTAAGTCAAATCTTATGTTAAATATAGGAAGAAAAAAGAAAACTTAAAAAAAAACTCGTTAGAAAACTTTTTTATAAGAGTAAACAATCACCCCAATTTACCTACTTTATAAAGCCGCATTTTCGCAAACGCACCAGGTTGACTGAAAAGTCTACTTCAAGGTTTCACCTGAGTGACCCGGCCCCATTAACTCATTTAACGTTCCTTAGCTGTGGTGGCAGAACCAAGGTATTGCGTTAATTTCCTGGCCTGCCACAACTGCTTACACAAGAGCGCCCTTGGGTAGGTGGTCTCTGTTCTCATGGAAATTCAGCTCCAGCCCCCTAGGTGGGACAGATCCAGAAGCAACACCGAGCAAAGACTACCCTTTTCAAAAGCCTGACCCCCCAGCAACCAGGCCGCGCCAGGGCAGAGGCAGAAGCTCCGTCCCAGCAAACTTAGGGGACGGGGAAAGGGACTTTGCGACCGCCTCCTCAGAACTGAGCGCTTGACCCCCAGCGGGGCGGGTGCCCAAAGCCTTGAGCTCGCAGCCAGCGGGAAGCGCCAGTCCCGGACGAGAATAGCAGGCAACCCGGCGGGATGCAAGGGGGTTCTGAGCAAGGCTGCGGCCTCTAACCTTTCCCGGTTAAGGCGACTGCACTCTGCTCGGTAACTGGATCTTCACCGGCAGAAAAGGTTAACGTAAAGGTCAGAGGCCTGGACGGCGGCGGGGGGAGGGGAGGGGGGAGGAGGAGAGAGAAGGGAGGCGCAGGAGGCGGAGGGGCGGGCCTCCCAAGGTCAAGCCCTGCCCTTCGCCTCGCGCCTCCCCGCCCGCGGGGTGGGGGATCGACGAGGGATGGGAGGAGCTGGCAGAAGAGCAGCTCTGCGGCGCCCCGTGGCCACTGTCCGGCCCTGGGCCACCTCCGCCCGGCCCGCTAGGCCAGGGAGAGCGAGCGCAGAGAATTGTGGGGGTGGAGACTGAAGCGGCGCGCGCGGAAGTGGCCCCGCAAGAGTGAGGCAGAAGGCGGGCGGGCGACGAGGGCGACCGAGGAGCGGGCGCGTCTCTTACCCCGTTGGCGGCGGCGATGCGGACGATGAGCTGGATGGCCTCCTTCATGTAGAACCTGCCGTCACCGCCCACCACCAGGGTGGCCTCCTGCCGCTGCCCCGTCTCCACAGTGGAGATGATACTCTGGATGAAATTCTCGGCATAGTTGGCGCTGCTCTGAAACACCTTCACCCGCTTCCGCAGCCCGCTCGTGCCCGGCTTCTGGTCTTGGTACGCCTTGGTCTTAACGGTCACGATCTTCACCATGGTGGCGACTAGCTTCCTGGGGCCCGAGCGGACTCTGCTAAGCGAGGGGCGACCGGGGCTGTGGCTGCAGCTGCTGTGTGGTGAGGCCGCGGACGGGTCGGGGCAATGCAGGCTCTCTGAGCGGTGCTCGTCCCTCCTCCTTAAAGGGACAGGGGACAGGGCCCTCCCTTCGCGGCCAGCCCACCTCCTTGCAGGTCCGAGAGGGAGGGGAATGGGGAGCGCCCACCCCTAGGCCTCCAGTGTAATGGGTGGAGCCTCACTGATTTACCCTCCCCTCGTAAGCCCATCCGCTGTAAAATGAAATCCGCAACTCCTCCCATAAGTGGAAGAGCAGAGCTTGGGGTAGGGACCGGGTCACAGGGCAAGGACTTGAGGCAGAGTGGGAAAAATAGGGTAGGGACAGCCGGAGTTAGAAGACATGGGAAGGTTCCAACTTAGGATTTTTCCGCTTTATGATGGTGTGAAAACAATAAGCATTCAGTAGAAGCCGTACTATTAATTTTGATTTTTGATCTTTTCCCGGGCTAGCAATATGCAGTAGGTACTCTCTACACTGGAGATGCTGAGCTGTGACAGCAAACCCAACCCCAGCTCCCAGTCAGCCACTTGATCAGGAGGGTAAACAACCAATACACGTGGAACCACTCTATATCCACACAACCATTCTGTTTTTCACTTTCAGTACAGTATTCAATAAATTGCATGAGACATTCAACACTTTAGTATAAAATAGGCTTTGTGTTAGACGAATTTGCCCAACTGCAGGGTAAAGTAAGTACTCTTTTAGGTAAGCTAAGCTGAGCTACAGTGTTTGCTAGGTTAGGTGTATTAAATGCGTTTTCCCCTTATGATAGTTTCACCTAACAGTGGGTTTATCAGGAGGTAACCCTAAGTGGAAGAAGATCTGTACAACATTTCCTGTGGTTAAGCTGGAGTTTCATGTGTAAATAACTTTCCGGAAATACGTTCTGAGGGATGGAAGTGTCAGCCTTAGCTAGATTTTGACTCATTTTTTCTATTCCCTAAATATTAGGGTATTTGTGTCTAATTCAAAGGTCTAATTCAACCTACTACTTTCCACCTGTTTACTGATGGGCCACACTTTACTTCATTTGGTTAGGGTGGGTGTACTAATAGGTAAGATTTATTGAATAAAATGTTTATTGAGTATAATGTCTCTAAAGTACAGGTTTTATTTTTTCCCCTATTTCATGCTCACAAAACTGAGATTCAAAAAATAAAATGGGGGCTTCCCTGGTGGCGCAGTGGTTGAGAGTCCACCTGCCGATGCAGGGGACACGGGTTCGTGCCCCGGTCTGCGAAGATCCCACATGCCGCGGAGCGGCTGGGCCCATGAGACATGGCTGTGGAGCCTGCATATCCGGAGCCTGTGCTCCGCAACGGGAGAGGCCACAACAGTGAGAGGCTCGCGTACCGCATAAATGAATGAATGAATGAATAAATAAAAACTAGTCAAGGCCACAGAGATAAGTATATGCAGGAGGCCAACTCAGGTGGTTGTGGCTCCCAAGCCAGGGCTCTTACCATGATTTGCCTGCATGTCACCAGGTTTGAGAACTAGGAAATGTATGGGGAAGCCTTGATAAACAGGTACAAATACACGGTAAGGCTGAGTGTTACTACCACCAGTTATTCATGTTGTACAAAATTGGTGAAGAGATCAAAAAGAACTGAGGTGGCCACAAAGGGTTGGAGGATACAGAGTCAATGAAAGAGGCTCGATTGTTAAGTAGGAATCTTCTGTCTTTTAGGTTCAGCATCTCCCTTGATTTGGTGAGAGTGGTTGTCTCCTCTGCTTGAGAAATGTGTCATTTACAAGATGTGTTAACCAGGGAAAGCTAGTTAATATCTGTGGGCATATGTTTCTTTACTATAAAATGGACACAAAACCTATCTTAGAGAATTTCTGCAAGAATTAATGGGGTTTTGTATGTCCCTAGTTCTCAATCATGCATACACAGTAGACTCACCTGAGACCCTTTAGAAACTAGCCATGTTCTGATCCAAACAGATTCAATCATAATCAGCTGATGTAAGTAAAGCAGCATGATGCTTATAGAGTAGTCATCTTGTGAATTAAGTAGTATAATCAAACTCATTTTATAGACTAGAGGATTGAGAATAGAATGGTGAATGTAATCAAGGTTACCTGACTCCACAAAATGAAAATATAGCATAGAATCACTGAGTCTTAGAAATATGAACCTCTCAGAGTTGTATGGATTAAATGACGTACTGAATATAGAGCTCCTCGCACATTACTGATAGCTACTCAGTAAATGGTAACGCATTATTATAAAGTGGTGGGCTCGACTTCAGATCTCATGCTCTTTCTCTATTCTTCCCTATCTTTGGAACTAGGATGGGGCTTTTCATTTAAGAGGACTTGTTCCATACTTCTCTCACCTCAGAAGTTGTAACAATTAGCTTTAGCTATATAACAAACCACTCTTAAACTTAGACAATCACCATTTATTCTTATTGCCCATGATTTTATGAGTTAACTGGGTGGTTCTGTGGATCTTGACTGGGCTCCTGCAGATGGTGGTCCCCACGATCCCCTCCTCATGGTAATCATGCTTTTATGTAATCCCCTTATATTATTTTTCTTGCTGTGTAACACATTACCACAGAGTCAGCAACTTAACGCCCATTTATTATCACAGTTCTACAGGTCAGATGTCTGGGGCGGTTTGGCTGGGTTGAATGTTCATAGTACCTGTACAACAAGGCTGAAATCGAGGTATTGGCTAGGCTGGGCTCTTACCTGGAGGCTCTGGGAAGAATCTGCTTCCAAGTTCATTCAAATTGTTGCAGGATCCATTTCCCTGCAGTTGTATGTCTGAGGTCCTTGTTTCTTTGGTGGCTGTCAGCCAGGCTCCACTCTCTGCTCCTAGAGGCCACCTACAGTGAGTCCTTCTCATGGCTGCAATCTCTGACTTCCTCTTCCACCATCAGCCAGAGAAAACTACTGCTTTGTAAAGGGCTTGTGTGATTAGATCAGAATACCTGGATAACCTCCATTTTGCCACATAATGTAACAATCATGGAAGTTATATCCCATCATGTTCGAATATTCTACCTGCACTCAAAAACTGACTTACAGATTTCCAAGTTGTAGTATTGAGAAAAGCAGCAGAACGGTTCCTGTTCCCTCCTGGGTGGCAAGTGAAGTGGGAAAAGAAACCATTGGACCTGAAGTGCCCGTACAAATAGAAATGAGAATTCTTGGCAGTGTGGACCAATGGTCAAGAATTCGACAGGATGATTGTGTGCCTCCAAAGACATTTGGTATCAGAGGGCAGGTATTCTTCCCCAATGTTTGGTGCTATATAAGCTAACTGTACCTAATGATAGTCCCAGATGGATTATCTCAGGCAAATGAAATAGAAATCAAGATGAATTCTAGAGAAATAAATATTATTTCCTGAACACCTAACTCTGTGGACTAAGATTTGTATCTACTCATAGAAATCTAAGTCTCTGCCACCTGAGCAGAATGGAGTTTAGAAAACATTAAGTTGTTATAGAAAAAGTGAGTTGTCTTCCTTGTAGTTAGATTATAGTGAGATATGTGCCCCTTTCATCTTTTTTCTGATTCATATTTTTTCATGTTCATACAATGTATCTACTTTCACTAATTAATCCTAATAAAAATCCAAGATGCTGTCAAAGATTTATCAAAAGATATTCTAGGGCTTCCCTGGTGGCGCAGTGGTTGAGAGTCCGCCTGCTGATGTAGGGGACGCGGGTTCATGCCCCGGTCCAGGAAGATCCCACATGTCGCGCCACGGAGCGGCTGGGCCCATGAGCCATGGCCGCTGAGACTGCGTGTCCGGAGCCTGTGCTCCGCAATGGGAGAGGCCACAACAGTGAGAGGCCCGCGTACCACACACAAAAAAAGATATTCTAACTCAGCATTACTTATATTATGGGCTTAAGTAAATAGTGTAACGTAAAAGAAACAAAATTGTGTATATAGTATTATCCTACTTGAGTGTTTTAATTTCTTTCTTTTAGAAACACATACATGCAAAGGACTAAAAGGAAATAGATCAACATATATAACAATGATTACTTCTGGGTTGTGGGATAGGGTAATTCTTATATATTCCTTTATGCTTTATCTGGATCTTCCATGCTTTCTATACGGAATTTGTATGGTTTCTATAATAATAAAAACAAATTTTTTTCTTTTTATTACCTCTTTTAAGTGGTAATTCTCATGTTATTTCATTAATGAGTTATACTTTATCCTTTAGATGGCATCCATTCATTCATGTATTGGTTCATTTATTCTACAAACACGTTTTGAACTGCTACTAAGCACCAGCTCTTTAAAAGGTGTTAGGTGAACAAGTCAGAATGGTCCCTGATCCCACAGAGTTTTCCATATGTTAGAGGAGACAAATACTGAATAACAAATCATAATTGTGATAAGTGCTACAAATACATAGTGGTGCTTTAAAATGTAAATAGGAGGATCTATCACTGGAGCAGTCAGGGAAAATATCCTGGAGGAGCTGATGTACAAGCTGAGGACTGGAAGGATGAGCAGTAGTTGGCCAGGTGAAAAGGGAGGAAAGAACATTTCATTCCATGAGAAGGAATGTTAAGGGGGCAGGTTTGAAGTAAGAAGGAAAATTTGTGCCATCGAGGATTTAAAGAGAAATCAGTGTAACTGTAGCATAGAAACTGAGGGGTAGAGGGTCTAATCATGTCAGGCCTTCTGGATGGTGTCAAACATTAGGATCTTTATCATAATAGCAATGAGCAACCAAAAGGTTTTTTTTAATTGTGGTGGAATATACATAATATAAAAATTACCACTTTAACCATTTTTAAGTACATTCAGTGGCATTAAATACATTCATTGTGCAACCATTACCACTATCTCCAGAACCTTTTCATCACCCCAAACTGAACCACTGTACCCATTAAATAATAGCCTCTCATTCCTCCCTCTCTCAGCACTTGGGAACCACCATTCTACTTTGTCTCTATGAATTTAACTATTCTATTCTCATATAAGTGGAATCATACAACACTTGTCCTTTTGTGTCTGGCTTATTTCACTTAGCATAATGTCTTCAAGGTTCATCCTGTTGTAGCATGCCAAAAGGGTTTTAAGCAGAGGAATATTATGATCATAATAGCATTTTTAAGAGATCACTCTGGCTCCTGTGTGTATGAATGAAAGAAATTGGATGAAGTGAAACCAAATAGGCAAGTGGAAAACTATAGTGGATTGTACTAGGTTGAAGCCAAAGGAGATATATAGGAGTGAATAGACTCAAGATATTTTCAGAAAGTAGAGTCAACAGAACTTGCTGATAGACTGTATGTATAGGGTAAGTGAAAAGGAGTGGTATCTCCCGGCAATCTGGGACTGGGACTATTATAAGAAATGTGGGGTTGGAGGGTAGTGCAGTATAACATGAATTCTGTTTTAGATATGTACGGTCTGAGGTGGCTGCCATGCATCCAAGAGGAGTTATAGAATAATGTGTTAGATATAGAGGTCTAGAGCTTAGAAAAGAGACTTGGCCAAGTGATATGAACTTATAACCCATTAGCATATAGATGGCATTTGAAAACCTGAGAGTGAATGAGATCACCCAGGGAGAGAATATAGAGTACAGAAGAAAAAGAGAGTCCAATACCAAGCTCTGAGAAACCCCAACATTTAAAGGCCAAGAACTACAGTGTGAAAAAGTTAGGCTTTTCTACCTTTGAAAAACATCGACCTAGCAGGAAGATTTAAATGTGTTTCTTCTGTATGTTATCCAGCTTTCCATAAACCTGAGTTCAAACCTATTAGGTTACATTCAAAGGCAAGGAAGATTTGCTTTTTAAGTAAGTTATTAATATGCCATTTAGGAGCCTTCCTATAAACCAAATTATCCAGAATTTTGTTAAGTTTGATCTAGGTCAAGGAACAAGCAGTGGGCGATTTTGTGAAAGAGTTGAATGATTTCTCTGTCTACATATACAAGTGTGTATAAATGGAAGGTAGGTTAAATCGTTGCTAGATGAGTATATAATGCTTGGTCAAATCCCATTTCCAAATACAGTGTTCATTAAAGCAGCTTTACCTTTACCCTTCACAAATCATCATTTGCATTCCAACTAAAATGATTTAAAGAAATGTGTTTACCATAGGATATCAGTCTTTGATGACGTCAACAAATTGCAGATGGTACGCATTTTATAATGAAAAAGACATGTATGGAATTTATAGTGGAAACACTGGGTGGTGAAGTGGGTGATCTAGTGGCATTAGCCATTTAACACTGGTTATATGGCTTATACAGAAACTGATTATCAAAATAAAAAACACTGAAAAGTAATTAACAACATGTAGACAAGGCCTTAGAAAGACCCTATATGGCATACAATAAAAACGTGTATCATATTGTAGTTAAAACACAACTCATTATTTTTGTACACTCAACTTCCTATCTGGTGGTGTCAAGTGATAGCAGAACAGTATATATTGAGGAATATCAGAGTGGTCTCCAGTTTCGGCCTAGAATCGTCACCCAAATCTCTCTCCTACCCAAGTGTTCTACTAGGCCTGTAAGGAGGTCTCTCAATTATGAGAAATCTGATGGAATATGTAAGTCGTAGATAATCTTCTACAAGAATTTTCAATTATTTGTAGCTGTCAAATAACTAATTGATGAATCCATATCCCCATACAAATTAATACTGAACAACACTGCAAATGTCATTTTTGTTCTTTTGTTAAACCTAAATCATAGGTTCTTTGTGGCTGTAGATTTAGTTCATTATGTTAAATTTTGATCTATTTATAATTTGCTGAAATGACTTGTTCCTACATGTGTAAGTAATATAAAACGATTCAATATCTATTCTATCTGCACCTGTAAGTTATTCAGGTGCTTAAAACTTATTTGAATAAAACTTAATGGATATCTGTAGTCAGCGATTCTGAAATTGTTTGTTCCTTGCCAAAATAATAAGAATTTCTGCACTAATGTTTCAGTGTCAAACGGTTATTCATGAAGTTTTATGTGAAAAAGATGGATATATGATAAATTGGACTTTTCCCTTAGAATTCATTTTTGGAATCTACTATAAAGGATATCAGTCTGAATTAATTTATATGAATATTTTATATGCAAATATTAATAATATAAATGACAAAAAGATAAGCTTTTTAAAATACAGATTATGAAAGACATTTTTAAAGAGATAATGAATGTCTTCTGTTATCCCATTTCATCAGTGTTCTTGATTAAGAAATCAAGATGCTATGGTAGGCTAAATAATGCCCCCCAAAAAGATACCCATGAATGTTATCTTTTTTGGCAAAAAAAGGACTTTGCAGATATAATTAAGAATCTTGAGATGGGAGATTATCTTGGATTACTCAGGCAGGCTCTAAATGCAATCACAAGTGTCCTTACAAGTAGGAGAAGGAGGGAGATTTTGACTACAGAAGAGGAGAAACAATATGACCATAAAGGCAGAACTTGTAGTGATGTAGCCACACACCAAGGAATGCCAGCAGCCACCAAAAGCTGGAAAAGCCAAGAAATGCTTTCTCCTCTAGAACCTCTGGAAAGAGCACAGCCTGATGACAACTTGATTTTGCTCAGTGTTACTGATTTTGGACTTCTGGCCTCCAAAACTGTGGGAGAAATTTTATGTTGTATTAAGCCACCAAATTTGTGGTAATTTGTTACAACAACCATAGGAAACTAACACAGATGCTTTAACTTTATGGAGAAGTCTGGACAAGAAACTCATGGCCTGATTCTCTAGAGGCCTAAAGTGTGACTTCAGGTGGTCAGCAAGAGACAGAATAAGAAAAGAAGGCTATCCTGAGGCTCTACCAATGAATTAACAACAGAGGAAAGTATCTCAGGTATATCACAAATAAAAAAGGAATTGAGAAAATCATGGATGTAATTATTTCCAAATTATTGTTTTGCTTAAATTATCTAACAAATTAAAATATTTTGTTGAATTGTCTAGGAAACAGAGTCTCTGTTTCATCCATTATGTAGAATTGAACATAACATACTGTGAGTGTTCTGTATACCACACTGAGATTCTGAATACTCCCTAACAGAAGTAGCTTAGATTGGCTTTAGCAATTTTTCCTCAGAGTGAATTGTTTTGTATCCTTCCCTAGACACTCCTGACTCCTGTAGCTCCTGCTGTATATTTTCTTAATATCGAAGATATCTTTGAAATAATTTATATTCATTGTCTTCACTAACTCTCCTTTCATCCATCCATCCTTCCATTCAAGCCTTCTATGAAATACTTACTAAACATATAGTACAAGATACTTAGGAAGGCCCAGATTTGTCACTTAAGATAAGATCCTTGTATTCAAGGAGTTTAAAATAGGAGAGTACAGACATGTATACAAATTAATAAAATACAAGAAACAAGCATGAGCCACAAAAAAAGGTATTGATTTTTAAAGCTAGCATTAGAATAAAAAGGTCCCCAATCAATAACCTAAGCTTTTACCTTAACAAACTAGAAAAAGAACAAATAAACCCAAGGCAAGCAGAAAGAAGAAAATGATAAAGATAAAAGATTTCAATGAAATTGAAAACATAAAAATAGGGAAAAATTAATGAAACTAAAAGTTGGCTCTTTGAAAAGATCAATAAAATCGATAAACCTGCAGCCAGTGGCAAAGAAAAGAAGACACATTTTACTAATATTAGGAATTAAAAAGGGGATATCACAGACCCCATAAACAATTTTTAAAAACTCTATGTGCACAAATTTGACAACTTAGATAAAATGGACCAATTCCTCAAAACCCACACACTACCAACTACCACCCACCCGAGATGAAATAGATAAGCAGAATGGTCCCATAACTGTTAAAAAAAATTGAATTAATACTTAAACCTCCAAAAATCTCCACACCCAGATTGTTTTAATGGCAAATTCAAATATTTAAAGAAGAACAACACCAGTTCCATATAATCTCTCCCAGAAAATAAGAGAAGTGAACATTCCAGACTCATTTTATGAAGCCAGCATAGCTCTGATACCCAAACCAGACAAAGACATTACAAATCAAGAAAACTACAGACCAATATCCCTCATATACATAGTCACAAAAATGCTCAATAATATACTAGTCAATTGAATCCACAATATATAAAAAGAATAACGTATCACAACCAAGTGGAGTTTATCCTGAGAATGAAAGGGTGATTCAATATTTGAAAATCAATCAGTGTAATCCACTATATTAACAGTCTAAAGAAGAAAAACCATAGGATAATGCAGAAAAAATATTTCACAGAATTTAGGATCCTGATAAAAACTCTCAGCAAACTGGGAATAGAAGGAAACTTTCTAAACCTAATAAAGGGCTTCTACAAAAACATTTTCAGCTAACATTGAATTAATGGTGAAGGAATAAATGCTTTATTCCCTAAGACTGGGAGCAAGGTAAGGATATCCACTTTCATCATACTTATTCTACATAATTATGGAAGTCTTAGCCAATGCAAAAAAGAAAGAAAAAAGAAAAGGCATACAGATTGAAAAGAAAGACATGAAACTGTCCTTATTGCAGATGACATGTTTTTCTATGAAAAAAATCCTAAGAAATCTACAAAAAAAAACCTCCTAGGACTAATATATTAGTTTAGCAAGAGCCTCAGGATATAAGACCAATACACAAAAATCAATCATATTTTTATATACTAGCAATGTACAACTGTTTAAACTGAAATTTTAAAAAATAGATTTACAATAGCTCGTAAAAATAAAATACTTAGATACAAATCTAATAAAGAATGTATAGGATTTGTATGCTAAAAACTATAAAATGCTTATGAAATAAATAAAAGAAAGCCTAAATAAATGAAGAGCTGTACCATGTTCATGGATTGGAAGCATCAACATAATAAACATGTCAATTGCCCCTAAATGATCAATACATTTAACACAATATCAATCAAAATTCCAGCAAAACTTTTTGTAGATATATAAACGTTTTGTAGACTTGTCCTAAAATTTCCTGGGTGGGAGGGAGGGAGATGCAGGGTGGGAGGGAGGGAGATGCAAGAGGAAAGAGATATGGGAACATATGTATATGTATAACTGATTCACTTTGTTGTAAAGCAGAAACTAACACACCATTGTAAAGAATTATACTCCAATAAAGATGTTAAAAAAGAAAAATAAATAAAAATAAAAATAAAATCAATAAAAAAAAATTTCCTTAGAAAGGGAAAGAAACTAGATGACTTTGGAAAAGCACAATAAAATTGGAGGAATCACATTATCTGATTAAAAGGCTTACTATATATAAAGCTACACTAACAAGACAGTGTAGTACTGGTTAGGGAAACTACAGACAGATCAATGGAATAGAATAGAGTCCAGAAATAAAAGAGCGATTTAACAGAGAAAGAATAATCTTTTCAGCAAATGGTGCCTGGATAATTGAAATCCATATGGAAAAAAAGAAAAATGAACCTCAACCTAAACCTCACAGCTCACACAAAAATTAATTCAAAATAGATCACAGTGTTAAAAAAATAAAAAAATAAAGAGCTAAGTCAAATATTTAATTAAAATGGGAAAAAAAGATCATAGATATAAATGTACAAAGTAAAACTATAAAATTTTTAGAATAAGAGGAAATCTTTGTGACCTGAGGTTAGGCAACAACTTCTGAGATTTGACACCAAATGCATGATCCATTAAAGGGAAAACTGATGAATTGGAGTTCATCAAATTTAAACACTTGCTCTCCATATGACACAATTGAGAGAATGAAAAGAGAAACCATAGACTAGGAGACAATATTTTCAAATCACATCTCCAACAAAAGATGTACCAGAATTTATAAAGAATCCCAAAACTCGACCTACCCAGGCTCTTTGGTAGGGCTAATGGCAGACCCTGGGAGGGCTCACACCAAGGAGTACTTCCCAGAACTTCTGTTGCCAGTGTCCTTGTCCTCACGGAAAGACACAGCCACACGCCGCCTCTGCAGGAGACCCTCCAACACTAGCAGACCAGAGGGAAGACAGGAGAAGCAAGAATAACTACAATCCTGCAGCCTGTGGAACAAAAACCACATTCACAGAAAGAGAAGATGAAAAGGTAGAGGGCTATGTACCAGATGAAGGAACAAGATAAAACCCGAGGAAAACAACTAAATGAAGTGGAGATAGGCAACCTTCCAGAAAAAGATTTCAGAATAATGATAGGGAAGATGATCCAGGACCTCAGAAAAAGAATGGAAGCAAAGATTGAGAAGATGCAAGAAATGTTCAAAAAAGATCTAGAAAAATTAAAGAACAGAGATGAACAACACAATAAATGAAATTTAAAATTCTCTAGAAGGAATCAATAGCAGAATAACTGAGGCAGAAGAACGGATAACTGACCTGGAAGACAGAATGGTGGAATTCACTGCTGTGGAACAGAATAAAGAAAAAAGAATGAAAAGAAATGAAGACAGTCTAAGAGACCTCTGGGACAACATTAAATGCAACAACATTCGCATTATAGAGGTCCCAGAAGGAGAAGAGAGAGAGAAAGGACCCGAGAAAATATGTAAAGAGATTATAGTTGAAAAATTCCCTAACATGGAGAAGGAAGTAGCAACCCAAGTCCAGGAAGTGCAGAGAGTCCCATACAGGATAAACCCAAGGACAAACACACTGAGACACATAGTAATCAAACTGGCAAAAATTAGAGACAAAGAAAAATTATTGAAAGCAGCAAGGGAAAAATGACAAATAACATACAAGGGAACTCCCATAAGGTTAAAAGCTGATTATTCAGCAGAAACTCTACAAGCCAGAAGGCAGTGACCTGATATACTTAAAGTGATGAAAGGGAAGAACCTACAACCAAGATTACTCTACCCGGCAAGGATCTCATTCAGATTCGATGGAGAAATCAAAAGCTTTACAGACAAGCAAAAGCTAAGAGAATTCAGCACCACCAAACCAGCTCTACAACAAATGCTAAAGGAACTTCTCTAAGTGGGAAACACAAGAGAAGAAAAGGACCTACAAAAACAAACCCAAAACAATTAATAAAATGGTAACAGGAACATACATATCAATAATTACCTTAAACATGAATGGATTAAATGCTCCAACCAAAAGACACAGGCTTGCTGAATGGATACAAAAACAAGACCTATATATATGCTGTCTACAAGAGACCCACTTCAGACCTAGGGACACATACAGACTGAAAGTGAGGGGATGGAAAAAGATATTCCATGTAAATGGAAATCAAAAGAAAGCTGGAGTAGCAATACTCATATCAGATAAAATAGACTTTAAAATAAAGAATGTTACAAGAGACAAGGAAGGACACTACATAATGATCAAGGGATCAATCCAAGAAGAAGATATAACAATTATAAATATATATGCACCCAACATAGGAGCACCTCAATACATAAGGCAACTGCTAACAGCTCTAAAAGAGGAAATTGACAGTAACACAATAATAGTGGGGGACCTTAACACCTCACTTACACCAATGGACAGCTCATCCAAACAGAAAATTAATAAGGAAACAGAAGCTTTAAATGACACAATAGACCAGATAGATTTAATTGATATTTATAGGGCATTCCATCCAAAAACAGCAGATTACACTTTCTTCTCAAGTGCACATGGAACATTCTCCAGCATAGATCACATCTTGTGTCATAAATCAAGCCTCAGTAAATTTAAGAAAATTGAAATAATATCAAGCATCTTTTCTGACCACAACGCTATGAGATTAGCGTTTCAGGGAAACGCTACAGGGAAATTACAGGGAAAAAAAACGCACAAAGCACAAACACATGGAGGCTAAACAATATGTTACTAAATAACCAAGAGATCACTGAAGAAATCAAAGAGGAAATCAAATAATACCTAGAGACAAATGACAATGAAAACACGATGATCCAAAACCTATGGGATGCAGCAAAAGCAGTTCTAAGAGGGAAGTTTATAGCTATACAAGCCTACCTCAAGAAACAAGAAAAATCTCAAATTAACAATCTAACATTACACCTAAACGAACTAGAGCAAGAAGAACAAACAAAACGCAAAGTTAGCAGAAGGAAAGAAATCATAAAGATCAGAGCCGAAATAAATGAAATAGAAATAAAGAAAACAATAGCAAAGATCAATAAAACTAAAAGCTGGTTCTTTGAGAACATAAACAAAATTGATAAACCATTAGCCAGACTCATCAAGAAAAAGAGGGAGATGACTCAAATCAATAAAATTAGAAATGAAAAAGGAGAAATCACAACTGACACTGCAGAAATACAAAGGATTATAAGAGATTATTACAAACAACTATATGCCAATAAAATGGACAACCTGGAAGAAATGGACAAATTCTTAGAATGGTATAATCTTCCAAGACTGAACCAGGAAAAAATAGAAAATATGAACAGACCAATCACAAGTAATGAAACTAAAACTGTGATTAAAAATCTTCCAACAAAAAAAAGTCCAGGACCAGATGGCTTCACAGGTGAATTCTATCAAACATTTAGAGAAGAGGTAACACCCATCCTTCTCAAACTCTCCCAAAAAATTGCAGAGGAAGGAATACTCCCAAACTCATTCTTTGAGGCCACCATCACCCTGATACCAAAACCAGACAAAGATACTACAAAAAAAGAAAATTACAGACCAATCTCACTGATGAACATAGAGGCAAAAATCCTCAACAAAATACTGGCAAACAGAATCCAACAACACATTAAAAGGATCATACACCATGATCAAGTGGGATTTATCCCAGGGATGCAACGATTCTTCAATATATGCAAATCAATCAATGTGATACACCATATTAACAAACTGAAGGATAAAAACCATATGATCATCTCAATTGATGCAGAAAAAGCTTCTGACAAAATTCAACACCCATTTATGATAAAAACGCTCCAGAAAGTGGGCATGGAGGGGACCTACCTCAACATAGTAAAGGCCATATACGACAAACCCACAGCAAACATCATTCTCAATGGTGAAAAACTGAAAGCATTTCCTCTAAGATCAGGAACAGGACAAGGATGTCCACTCTCGCCACTGTTATTCAACATAGTTTTGGAAGTCCTAGCCATGGCAATCAGAGAAGAAAAAGAAATAAAAGGAATACACATTGGAAAAGAAGAAGTAAAACTGTCACTGTTTGCAGATGACATGATACTATACATAGAGAATCCTAAAGATGCCACCAGAAAACTACTGGAGCTAATCAATGAATTTGGTATACTTGCAGGATACAAAGTTAATGCACAGAAATCTCTTGCATTCCTATACACTAATGATGAAAAATCTGAAGGAGAAATTAAGGAAACACTCCCATTTACCATTGCAACAAAAAGAATAAAATACCTAGGAATAAACCTGCCTAGGGAGACAAAAGACCTGTATGCAGAAAACTATAAGATACTGTTGAAAGAAATTAAAGATGATACAAACAGATGGAGAGATATTCCATGTTCTTGGATTGGAAGAATCAATATTGTGAAAATGACTATACTACCCAAAGCAATCTACAGATACAATGCAATCACTTTCAAATTACTAATGGCATTTTTTACAGAACTAGAACAAAAAATCTTAAAATCTGTATGGAGACACAATAGACCCCGAATAGCCAAAGCAGTCTTGAGAACAAAAAATGGAGCTGGAGGAATCAGACTCCCTGACTTCAGACTATACTACAAAGCTACAGTAATCAAGACAATATGGTACTGGCACAAAAACAGAAATATAGATCACTGGAACAGGATAGAAAGCCCAGAGATACCCACGCACCTATGGTCAACTGATCTATGACAAAGGTGGCAAGGATATACAATGGAGAAAAGACAGTCTCTTCAATAAGTGGTGCTGGGAAAACTGGACAGCTACATGTAAAAGAATGAAATTAGAGCACTCCCTAACACATAAACAAAAATAAACTCAGAAATGGATTCAAGACCTAAATGTAAGACCGGACACTATAAAACTCTTAGAGGAAAACATAGGAAGAACACCTTTTGACATAAATCACAGCAAGATCTTTTTTGATCCACCTCCTAGAGTAATGGAAATAAAAATAAAAATAAACAAATGGGACCTAATGAAACATAAAAGCTTTTGCAAAGCAGAGGAAACTACAAACAAGATGAAAAGACAACCCTCAGAATGGGAAAAAAATATTTGCAAAAGAATCAACGGACAAAGGATTAATCTCCAAAATATATAAACAGCTCATGCAGCTCAATATTAAAAAAACAAACAACCCAATCAAAAAATGGGCAGAAGACCTAAATAGACATTTCTCCAAAGAGGACATACAGATGGCCAAGAAGCAAATGAAAACATGACTAATTATTAGAGAACTGCAAATCAAAACTACAATGAGGTATCACCTCACACCAGTTAGAATGGGCATCATCTGAAAATCTACAGACAACAAATGCTGGAGAGGGTGTGGAGCAAAGGGAACCCTCTTGCACTGTTGTTGGGAATGTAAATTGATACAGCCACTATGGAGAACAGTATGGAGCTTCCTTAAAAAACTAAAAATAGAATTACCATATGACCCAGTAATCCCACTACTAGGCATATACCCAGAGAAAACCATAATTCAAAAAGACACATGCACCCCAGTGTTCATTGCAGCACTATTTACAATAGCCAGGTCATGGAAGCAACCTAAATGCCCATCAACAGATGAATGGATGAAGAAGATGTGGTACATATATACAATGGAATATTACTCAGCCATAAAAAGGAACGAAATTGGGTCATTTGTAGAGACGTGGATGGATCTAGAGACTGTCATACAGAGTGAAGTAAGTCAGAAAGAGAAAAACAAATACTGTATATTAACACATATATGTGTAACCTAGAAAAATGGTACAGATGAACCAGTTTTCAGGGCAGAAATTGAGACAGATGTAGAGAACAAACGTATGGACACCAAGGGGGGAAAGCCCTGGGGGGGTGGTGGTGGTGGTGTGATGAATTGGGAGATTGGGATTGACGTATATACATTGATGTGTATAAAATTGATGACTAATAAGAACCTGCTGTATAATAAATAAAATTCAAAAAACATTTACATAATTACAAAAAAAATCCCAAAACTCAACAGTAAGAAAACAACCCAATTTAAAATAAGCAAAAAACTTAAAGAGATGCCTCACTGAAGAGGATGTATACAGATAGTAAAGAAGCATATGAAAAGTTGCTCAATATCATTGGTCATTAGGGGAATGCAAATTAAAACCACTATGAGATAACACTGCATATCTATTAGAATGACTAAAATAAAAAATACTGACAAACTAAGTGCTAACAAGGATGCAGAACAACTGGAACTCTCATATATTGCATGTAGAAATGCAAACTGGTACAGCCACTCTGGAAAACACTGAAACAGTTTCTTAAAAAGTCAAACATACACTTAAACATATGATCCAGTAATCTCACGTTTGGGTATCTACCCTACAGAAACGAAAACTTATGTTCAGGTAGGAACCTATACTTGAATGTTACAGCAGCTCTGTTAATATTGCCAAAAACTGGAAACAACCTAGCAGATGAATGAATAAACAAATTATGTAAATCTTTATGATGAAAAACTACTCAGCAGTAAAAGGAACAAACTATTGATACACCAATTTGGATAATTCTCAAAGGCATGCTGAGTGAAAAAATTCAGTCTCAAAAGGTTGATACATGATCCCATTTATATGACATTCTCAAAATGTGATGTGATCCCATAGTGATGGAAAACAGATCAGTGATTGCCAGGAGCTGGGAGTATGGAGCTAGGAGAGGAGGATGTGACAAGGGAGTTTATTGGTGATGGAACTGCTCTGGATCCTGATTGCGGTGGTAGTCAAATGAATCTATACATGTGTTAATTCAATAGAAATACATAACCTCACCTCCTCCCCCCCAAAAAGGTCAAATTTATTGTATAATAATTATTTTAATATGGAATTAAAACCATACAGAGGGATTCCCTGGTGGTGCAGTGGTTAAGAATCCGCCTGCCAATGCAGGGCACACGGGTTTGAGCCCTGGTCCGGGAAGATCCCACATGCCGCGGAGCTACTAAGCCCGTGCGCCACAACTACTGAGCCTGTGCTCTAGAGACCTCGAGCCAAAACTACTGAAGCCTGCATACCACAACTACTGAAGCCTGCGTGCCTAGAGCCTGTGCTCTGCAACAAGAGAAGCCACCACAATGAGAAGCCCGCGCACTGCAGTGAAGAGTAGACCCCGCTCGCCGAAACTAGAGAAAGCCCGCGTGCAGCAACGAAGACCCAACGCAGCCAAAAATAAATAAATAAAATAAATTTATTAAAAAAAAAACTCGCAGAAAAAAAAGTATTAGATTTAAAATAGAAGCTCAAGAAGCAGAACAGTTTCTTCTGCATTGGGGAAAGGTTTAAAGGCTTCATGAAGAATGAAGCATATAAAAAATATATGTTAAAGGCCCAGTGTGTAATACTTGTTCACAATCTATCTTCTCTGATAGACTATATATAATGAGAGCAGGAACAATGTCGAGTTTGATCACCTGTGTACATGCAGTAAATAAAGCAGTGCTCTATACATATTCGGCAATCAATAAGTATATGATTATTGACTTATTGCCTATGATATTAATAAGCAGAGATACAATACAAGAAATTGTAGGAAAAGTGAAAAACATGAGAAAATGCCTGAAATTTCCTCCTCCCCCTTCTAAATCCCTTTTATCCCTTCAAGTTCAGTTAAAGTTCTGGCTCATCTCCCTGATTCTTCCAGCCACACTAATCTTTCCAACTTGTCCAAACTGGTTCTAGCAAACATGGTCTAATATTTTAGGGTAGAGTACTTCTCAATATTTTAAAGCCTATGACTCATTTCCTTTAATAGTTTTTTTTTTTTTAACATCTTTATTGGGGTATAATTGCTTTACAATGGTGTGTTAGTTTCTGCTTTATAACAGAGTGAGTCAGTTACACATATATATATGTTCCCATATCTCTTCCCTCTTTGTCTCCCTCCCTCCCACCCTCCCTATCCCACCCCTCCAGGCAGCCACAAAGAACCGAGCCGGTATCCCTGTGCCATGCGGCTGCTTCCCACTGGCTATCTACCTTATGTTTGTTAGTATATATATGTCCATGTCTCTCTCTTGCCCTAACACACCTCACCCTTTAATAGTTATTAAAATGTGCATTTTTCCATTATTTAAATTTTAAAATACATTGTATTGCATGACTAAAAACAAATCAAAGCACTTGTCGGCTTCAAACCACACTTCTTTCATTCCTTCAGTCCTCCAAGAAAATCTTATCACCCCTCTCCCCTCAAATTGGGCAAGTCTTCCCTTCCTTTTCTGTTCCTGTACCCTAACTCATCCCTAGTTTATGCTTAATGATCAGTGTTTACTACTGTAATTTAAGACTTAATATCATTCCTTAGTAGGATAACATGTAACTCATTTCCTCAGCTCTTTCTTCTCCTGAGGACGGAGATCATGTCTATTACTTCGGCCTTGTAACTAATGCCATGTGTGCTAGATACTTGCTAATTTAACGTCCTTGTATACCATTCACCAGTCTTCTTGTCTTCCAAAATTGTTATTGCTCTGCAAGGAAGAAAACAAGTCTTTCTAAAGAAGCTAAATCCAAACAATTTTTACAACAGATGTTTAGAAACGGCACAGAGAAATGTATGTTTTAGTAATGCTGCATATTCATATCTATAATTGCCAGAAAGGTTACAATGCTGGTATTCTTTAACTGGCACTATTGCATTGATATTATATGTTGACATTAGCCTCATAAGGATGATTGAACTTAAGCTGGCCTTGAATTTAATTTAGATGACCTTGTGTTAAATTGTAGAGGAAAGAATAAAGTTAAGAATATGTATTAAATGTTGGATGTTTACCAACTGTATCTAAAAGAAATTTTAAAATATTGTTTTTAAATTTGGAGGGAATGGAACCATACTTCTAACCACCTTATGTTGGTCTTCTTTTTAACATTCATATATATCTTTAAATCAACTGTGGTCAAATATATGCAGCTTGTGAATTATTCATAAGAATTGAGAATGCCTATTCTTCATCTTCCTTAGACAAGAATTAGCCATAGCTAATAAGTACAGACACTTTAATCAAAATCCTTTACCTCTTAGATTTTCAGCAACAATTCCTAGTCCCTGGCCCCTAAATTGTGTCTCCACATGAATCGCATCTACTTTTCCTAAATCAATTCCATTATTTGCCTTATTTTTCCTCAAATCTTTATGTAGTTCTTATTTTTTCCAGAAATTAAGCAAGGCTGAGTAGCAAAGATAGGCTTTATAATCCTATGTAAAGCTAGCAGGGCTATCTCTATATGTCCTTATATAATACTTGTAACTTCATGAATAAGTGAAGAGCCTTTTAAGAGCTGAAGATTTAGTATCCACTTTACAAGTTAGAAATAATTTTTATATATTCTCTAATAAGAATGGGTGTATATGCCTGTGTATGGATGTATCCACAATATACAATATATTTCCCCAAAGCAGTCTTAGAAGTCATAAAGGACTTAATCCACTGCTGAGAAATATTATCAGTCTCTCTCTCTCTCTGGGGCATATGTGTGCACTAATGAATAATGAAATAATATGCTCACCCTCTGGTGGTCAAAACCAGAAACACATTTCCATTTTCCTGGATTATATCCAAAATATGATCACTGTGGTATATTAAGTTTCTGCTTCCTATTTAACTTATACCAAAAATAGATCTAAAAGAAGGCCACTGGCTTAAAAAAAAAAACAAAAAACCACAGGTCTACTACAATATGTAATGGAAAAATCAACAAACTTATTAAATATAGTAATTTAAGAATTACTTATGACAGCATTTGATAATTAACACTAATATGGCTTTAAAATATCGGAACTGTAAAATTTTAGAGTAGGAAGGAATTACAGCGATCATTTAGCCATTTCCCCTCCCATTTAAAACTTAGATAATGAAAAAATATTTCATTTTGTTTTAGTTGTTTAATCTGTTTCATGTAATTAATTACATGAAAAACAAAATCTGTATAAGTGGAACTGGATAGTAATGAGACCTTGTGTTTCTTTTCTTATGTTTCTATTTTTAACTTACAAATAGCCCAAGAACTAGGAAAAAATTATACCACATGTAAGTTTAAATTTTCTGCCCACTTTATTCAATCATCCAAAAAATATTTATTGTATATTATGGTTCCAATGGTATATGCTGGAATTGTAACTATCCCTGCTTTCAGCCTAGTGAAGGGTACAGATAAAACAGTAATTCCCATATAGGATGCTGAGTGTGACCACAAAGAGTGAGCACAAAGTAATAGGGCCATCAAAGTGGTCTTGGTGGGGGGGAGTAATCAAGAAAGCATTCTTAGGAAAACTGACATATTTGATGAGACCTGAAGGAAGAAGAGGAAAAGGGGAAGAAAGACTTATTCTATGGGCAAGAAGGAAATATTACATCCAAAGGGCCTGAGGTGAGAGAGAATGCAGAAACTGAGAGAAGGTACAGAAGTATGGTTGGAAGAAGCCTGAAAAGGAATGGTTGGAGGTTGGAAGAAATCTGGAGAATACGGTGTCAGAGAGATCAACAATATCTAACACTGGAGAGACTTCAAAATATCCACTGTGTTTAATGATAAGGAAGTTATGTATGTCCCTGGAAAAACAACCACTAGTTGAATTAACTGGAAAGAATGAATGGGAGTCAAAAAATGTAAGTATAGCAAACAATTCTTTCATGTCTTTTTGGTGTGAAGGGGAGGACAGAATAATGATAGAGATGGGGAATGAGAGGTTTCTTAAAGATGAAAAGTCTAGAACACATATAAATAATAATGAAAAAAAAGCTAATTTCGAGGAAGTGTTTGTAGGTAAAATTTTTTCATGGGGAACTTTAATGTAGATACCATGAAGATAGGAAGGGCACAGGAGAGACTTGGGGCATTTAGATGTCTTTTTCGTAAGTTGAATCCTTGTGATTTTAAAATTAAACAACATGAAAAGTTACCTTTGAAAATGTAATAGTCAATCTGCACAAAACTACCCTGAAAAAGGGTAGCAACTCTTGTATTTAAAGAAAACATTCTTACATGTTAATCAACTTTATTTTAGTTGAATAAAGAATCATTATCAACCTATGAGTCTGGTATTTCAGGACTTGAATTAATTTTTTCTGGATATTCTAGTACCACAGTACTGAGGTAATTCTTAAAAAATCATTTACTTAAAGGTCCAAAAATGGAACCCAGCTTATTATAATCATTAACTAGTTGATTCCCTTGGATTTTCATTTGCTTGGAAGAAAGTTTAACTTGAAACAAAATATCTTTCTTTTCTACTGAGTAATTGAAAACGGGACCATAAGATAGCTGGGTTTTTTCCCCTCTAATAAGTGAGTAATGGGAAGAAGAAAAAAGGCTTGGTATGTCTAAGTGGTGACAGTGGTGGAAGATAAGGCTTAAGTGCTCACTATTCTTTCTTGAGTCTCCATGTTCCAATGATACCACTTTATGTCACCTATCATTCTATTATAAAAAGCCTTTTTAAAACTTGCAGCAAAGATAGCAACTTTATCATATGCTTTTGGTAACAGAGCCAGATAATTTATTTCCTGCAACTCAATACTTTGTGTAATAGAATATAGGGCCACATTTATTTGACTTAGAAAGCATCTGGCAATTAATAAAATGCTTTCACATTGCATTACTTTTTAAGACATCATCTGAAGAATTCAAACTGCTAGATAATGACAACCCATTTTACAGACATCTAATCAAGGG
Source organism: Lipotes vexillifer (assembly GCF_000442215.2). Lineage (NCBI taxonomy): Eukaryota > Metazoa > Chordata > Mammalia > Artiodactyla > Lipotidae > Lipotes > Lipotes vexillifer. The sequence goes on along the minus strand of NW_006791298.1, from coordinate 3,165,853 downwards.
CCAAAAATCCAAGTGACATTTAAACTATGTGCTAGCATGTGCTGGGTAAAAATAATATGCTGCTATACTGGTATTCATATTTCAAAAGCTGACATTTACTAGCCAAGCGTTCTGTTACTGATATGGCTACACAGTTCTTAATTTGCTTTTTAATATAGTATTTCATGCACTGTACTACTTCACTAATTGCTATTTAATTTCTATTATTTCAAAATACATTTAATTAAAAATACTCCACAGGTAAATCCATTAAACAATTTACCATCAGAACAAAATATTCCTACTGTTGTGATTAGATTTTGGCTTCTTTAATACAAAGATTAATTTCTCCAAATTTTGCTTTAATTATATTTCCTCATGGGAAAACGAAATACAGTATATAATTAAATGGCTGTTTCTGCATTCACTTTTTTATTCCTTTTAATGATTTTTAGTGTGGTCACAAGTTTGACAGCCATCATACATTGATAACATAGCTGAATACATTATTGAAATACATGTTACAAAAGCGTGGCAAGTTTTAAAATGTCAACTCTGAGTGATGGTGCATTTCCCGTGTATTTGCATCTGTACCCCCAAATTTCACAACTCGGTCTGTGCTTATCCTCACCAGGTTAAGGTGTATGCCTCACTTAGGTCAGGGCAGGAGCTGTTGTGCCTTTTTTTTTTTTTTTTTTTTTTTTTTTGCGGTACACGGGCCTCTCTCTCACTATTGTGGCCTCTCCCGCTGCAGAGCACAGGCTTCGGACGCGCAGGCCCAGCGGCCACAGCCCACGGGCCCAGCCTCTCCGCGGCACGTGGGATCCTCCCGGACCAGGGCACGAACCCGTGTCCCCTGCATCGGCAGGCAGACCCTCAACCACTGCGCCACCAGGGAAGCCTTGTTGTTCCTTTTTGCAGACCCAGACTTTCAAGAGCAAGTGTTGAACTCAGGCATTCCATGGAGCATGTTGGCAACACCAGACTTTGCTTTGGTTCCTATTACTTGTGTGAGCTACCTGATCTCCCAGGGTTTGGGCTAGCACAAGGGGTATTTTGATATCCCTGCATGAGACCAGCAGGCAGTTTCCGTACATGTTTCCTTGGGGAGGGGTTTGGGGGAGATTCTAGAACTGATGTGCAGTCTTCCAACACACTGTCTGATAGAGCTGGAACCAAGATGGGATTCATAGTAACTTTTTTTCATCAAAGGTATTAACCGTCCAAGCAACAAGCTGAATGCCTTTAGTTGACCACTTCTTCAAGTAGTTTGGGGATACAAAATCCTTTTGCGTGAGGAAACCTGAAATTCCACACAGGTACCATAAGATATTACGTATGCTCCAAGCAAACGAAACATCTATTACCACAAACATGGATTGTATCCAGAGAGTATCATAGTCCCATCTGCTGTATGGCTAAGGTTCCAAGGTCTGTGAGTTAAAGCCATTACTACACTGTGATCTGTTTGTCTCATAGATAACTTCTGGCAAGAAAGAGCAAATCATACTACTATTGTATAGTTGAGGAAATTCCATACACATTTCTTTAGAACATCAGTAGCCATATTTGCATGGCCTTTGACATCAAAGAAGACTGTGACGTTAAGGTTCAGGCACTCTGCTCCAGCTTCCCTCAGAGCAGGGATCTTCTCATCAGGGAAATTATTCCTGAATCTGTGATCTGCTGCAGGATTAAACTTTCTAATTTGTTCAAGTGTCAAATCACACATCGACCAGTCCCATCAGTCTACTTGTGCTACTGTATCTACTTGTGCTATTGTGCATTAAGATAGCAATCTCATCAGAAGTAAACGCAACATTCAACTGTTCTCTGACTCATTGTGACCGCCACTGCCAATGGCAGAAACTCGGTCCTGGGGCTTGAGCACCAGCAGAGCCCTGTGGGAGGGCACATGCTCAAGGCTGAAGAGGCGCCGCAGCAGGAGATAGAGGCTGCCGGTGAAGAAGCAAGCAGTGAAGGGGCTGCACGTCACCAGCCACAGCAGCAGCAGCAGGAAGGAGGACTCCTGGTCCTCTCACAGCCACATGCCTGTGACTATACTGGTGAGGATAGGAGTCCTGGATCCACTGGGCTCCTTGGACAGGCCAGAGCACAGGGATAAAGCACAAGGCACTCACTGCAGCTTGCCCATTTACATTTTATTCCAGGATTTTTTTGATAAATAAATCAAAAGTGTATAGGATTTTATAGAATTCATTGAGTATTACTTTTTAAAAGCTTACCTGTACTTTGATTTCAATTTACTAGTCATAAATGAAATATGCCCAGATTTCCCATTAAATTAATAAGAAGGCCACACATTAAAAAATTATTTCCATTTTAATAATAAAGTATATAATATGGACGTGAAATGTAAATGCATACAAATTAAATAGATTATTATGTACATCAGTTAAATTGATTAGCATTTTGTTGATCAACAAATAATAGACTAAACTTGAAATAATTCTTCTTAGTTTGATAGTCTCAAGCAAAATTATTTCCTAAAAACAGTGTTTAAGATATAAGGGAATACACACAATAATATATCCATTCTTGTCGTTCATTCAGAGGCATTACATGTTGACAAACCTGCATATAAAAATAGAAAGCCTTTACCTTCCTTTTATATACCGTAATTTGGGGCTAATTTTTCAATAGGACAACATTTCTAGAACCTATGTAAAAAATATCTCTGTGCAGATAAAATTCTTTAATATTTGTCCTTAGCAGGGACCTGCAATCTACGATCTGATGTCCAACAGGATAATCCAGCCTAAATTCTACGTAATATAGTATTTGGTAGTTGGTATTTGTGAGTGTGGGTAAAGAGGAGTTGTAGAAAGGGAAGTAAATATTCTTTCCTCATTAAGCCTAGAACATTTAAAAAAAAACATGATTGGGATAACAGAACAGATAAACTCTTCTTATCCTGTTTTAGCATGTTTTAGGATTTCACTGACAGTATGGAGAAAAAAAGGGAAAGAATAGAAAGTTTTTTCCTTTTTCCCTTGACTAAACTAGTTTCAGGGTCTACTGATCTCTCCCTGCCTTTGAACTCCTGGCTAAATCAGAAACCCAGAGTTCTGCTAACACCAGAACTTCAGCTATTCCTAGCTCTTGACTTAGTTGGTTATCTAAAACTCACAGGCATTTTCTCTTTTAGGTTACCTCAGAAAATCTTAATAATGTAGATAAAAATATTTTGAGTTATCAAAAGTCCTATTACTATTAACACTACTTTGTATTTCTATATAATATTCAATAATGCTTTCACATATATCATTATATTTTTATCTTTACATTAATTTTGTGAAGTACCTAAAACTGGTGACATTACATTAACTTTACACTTAAAGAGACTGAAACAAACAAAAAAGAGACTGAAACAGAGAAGTTAAGTGAATGTCCCATAATCACTGAACCAAATAGTGAGAACTGGATTAGAAACAGTCTCCTATCTCGTAGTACAGGATGGTACTAATACAAATATCATACTTAAAATAATTTTCTACTTTATTTCATAACTACATATTTATCCATAACATTAATAGCAAAAATGTTTTTTTCAGATTGATAAAACAAAAGGCTTTAATTAGAAAACAATGCATTACCATTGTAGATTTTGGTGCCACTTCTACTGCAAATATGTCAAGTCCTCTGTTGTTTACACAGTTTTTACTCAGCTCGTTGTTGATGTGAATAATCACTTTATTATCTGACTATAAAAAAAAGATTTTATAAGTTGCTAGTCCTTTCTTTACTAAATACATACAAACAAAATGATAATTGCAAAACACTTTGCAAGTCTTGTGATAGAGATATTCACAGGGTTCTATAGAAACAAAGAAGACATTATAGAAACACAGAAACATTAGCTCAGACTGGGGTATCACGGAAGACCTTATAGAAGAAGTGATACTGGAGATAATATATCATTGATAATGATAGCCTCTAGGATGGATAGCAAACAAGAGAAAGCAGAATGAAGCTGATAAATAAGAGAAATGTAGGAGTCCAAGTATTCCCCTGCTAAAGAACCTGTAATCACTCTCTAATGACTACAAAGGGGCAATATAACATTAGACTACTTGGATTCATCTCTCATCTCTTCTACTACTTAGCTCTGCGACCTTCTGTAAATTATTTAACATCCCTGTGCTTCAGTTTCCTTGTGTGTAGAATAGGAATAGTATAATACTTACCTCATTGGATTGTTGTGAGAAGTAAAAGCGTTAAAGTGACTGGCACATGGTAAGCTCTAAAATATTATTATTACCTCATTTTGGTGAAGGGAAATTTAACTTTCCTTGAGGGAAAAGGAGGTGGAGGGTTGAGAAATGAAGGTAATAGAGCAGAGGAATTGGGGTAAGGTAGTGGCTCTCTTCCACCCTTTTAATTCTAATGAAACGTAGAGGGCTCACACACACACAACCAAAACCAAACAAGAAAACATAGAGGGCAGAAACAGAAACATGCTGGATCTTAGGAACCACTCTCCAAAGTGTTATGATCCATTTGAACACTATAATCTACTGGCTGGGGAACCTACCTTATTTCATCAAGTCTAAACTCTTCTATCTTGTTTTCAAGATAACATATATAATCTGGACCCATTCAACCTACGTTATTTACCTTTCAAATACTTCTCCAAATAAAGCTCTCTGTTTCTGCAAAGGAGATATTCTCACTTTTTCGTCTATAGTTCACATTAACTCTTACTCATATTTCTCCTTATACTGTTTCTCCTGCTTCTAAAGGCTGCCTCTCTGCATATCTAAATCCTAGTTATCCTTCAAATCCTATACACGTTTAAATCCCACATCAGTTCTCTTCCCCCTAATCACAAACCCTTCCCCAACTTCTATAGTCCAATCTAACATCAAGTACAAGAGATACAAATACAGTTGAATTCCTATTGCACATACAAACAGTATTATGTAATTTAACATTTAACTGTTGTTTCGAGAGCATTCATTTTGCCTTTACAACTAGCCTATAAACTCCTTGACAGAAGAGACCATGTTATACTTTCTAGTGGCCCCTATGGTGACTATGAAAGTCACATAATATATATTCACATTGACTCAATACTCAGCCAAACCTTAAGTACTTTAAGAAATTTATGACAGGCATAAAAATAATGTAAATCTCACCCAGGAACTAAAAGAAATAAGCCAACAGTTCTAAAAACCTAGCCATCTTGAGTAAGGTTTTATAAAAACTTACAATTTCTAGAAAACTCAGTATATCTGACTTTAAGAATTTATGTGTGTATTCTCTTGACCTGCAATATCAATAGTAGCAGAGAAGATGGCCAAAGCCAGAAATAATTGGCTTGATAAAAACAGGTCCTGGACAGTAGAATATATTTAATTAGACAAAATGATGATAATCTGTAGGATTTCTGATACTGCAAAGTTTGTATAAAACAGCTGGGCTAAATTCTTTTCTTTACTTTGTTTATATTTCTTGAAAACATGATGTCCATTGTTTAAAATAGCTATGTATGTGTGAAGACTTTTAGTAGCAAACGAAATAAAATACTTTGTACCCAGATTATGCTCTATCTTCATAGATCTCCAAATATTTAATTTTCATAATATTTTAATAGAAAAACAATTCTCATAAAGAAACACAAAAAATAAATATCTAATAAATAAAGTAAATATTATATACCTTAAAAATATATAAAAATTATCATGCCCAGTCTGAGTTAGAAACTCAAAAAGAAAAAAGAATAAATTGACTATTATAGATATTATTAATGTAATGGAGTATTTAATTACTATGCAAGAATAGGGTGAGAAAGAAGATGGAACATAGTAGCAAACATTGCTGTTATGAGGAGAACCACCTCATAACCGATACCTTGTTTTCAATAACTGATGTTATCCAGGTGTCACACTTATAAGTATGTACAATTATATTTTCATAGCCATCCATTACTTTGGCATCGCCTTTGTTAAGAACAGATTTACAAATGGCCTTCTCAAGTTGCCCACTGCATGCCTCCATATGGACAGTTTTAATTCTTGGCTTGCATTTGTCTGCATAGATATCGATGACAAATGGGCATGCCTGAAATGAAAAATAAATCAAAGCTTGTTTTAGCCTTTTGATAGAATTTAAATTATTTATTATTAATATGTTTATCATATGACTTAAGAACATACTTTCTAGCTTGTCCTTCTGATACACATTTATGAGGAAAATTTTAGTACTATGAATTGACTAATAAAAAAGCATGAAATTCTGATTTTTTGGCTGCATATTAAGTGATAATGTTCATAGAAAAGGAAAGAAACCTACTTTACACCAACCCCTCCATTTGCTCTAAAGCTAACTCATGTCATGTTAGTTACTTAATTTCCTTTCCTAACTACAGAAAGACTACAGAAAGAATTCATCAACAGGCTCTAAAGAAATTATGTGAAACTCAATACATGAATATACAGCACCAAAAATAACTAAGTGTAGAAAAATTAATTCACACAGTTTATAGTTAGTGTAAAAGCACCTTTAAAAATCTGAGATCTAAAGAGATTTTCTGCATTTGGAAATAGATTTTTCTAATGTCTACTCTTTAGTCTCTACCATAGCCTACAAGATACTGCACATGGTAGCCTCTCTATACAGCCCAGTCTCCTGCCTTGCAGGACATGTTCCAGTTACTCTGCTTTTTCATATCCTAGAACAAATAAAGCTCTTTCCTGTGTCAGGGATTTCGTATGTAGTATTCTCCCTGCTTATAAGATTCATACCTTTTCACATATATATCTCATCCTCCTCTTTCAGGTTTAAGCTTAAGTGTCACTTGTGCAGAGAGAGTGGCTCTGGTCCCCCAATATCCTTCACTCCCCCACTGTTCTCTACTTTGGCCACTGGCTTGTTCCCTTCAAAACACTTTTGAAATAATTTTATTAATTTTGCATTTAATTAGCCATCCTCCTTCATGGAATGTCCATGAGGCCAGAATTTTTGACTATTTTATTCATCACTGTGCCTCTTTATTACAAGCTTACTTTATGTAGGCATTAAAGTGTATTCGTTGAGTAAATGAATGAATTCACACACATTGATGATCAGCTTTTTATTATGGGGACAAAAGATAAAAGTCTAAACTTAGTAGAACAATATACATTTTCATTTTGTTTTTTTAAGTTTAAAAATATTTAATGACTCCAATCTTTGGCAATAATAAAGTCACCTTTTTAAGAGAGAGTAGTCTGAAAAATCATTGGAAAAGAAAGCAGAAGATCTGAGTTTGTAATTGGGTTTTGCCATTTACTAGCTTTGTGATCTGGGGAAGTCACTTCACTTCTATGAGGCTCGGTTTCTTCATTGAGAAGGTGGGGATAAACAGTATATATCCTGCCAAGAGTTGCTAGAAATATCTAATAGGTAATATGTGTCAAAATATTTCACAATATAGAATTCTAAAATAAATTGTAATAACTATGATTATGGCATTTTAAAGGTTTAATTTATTTTTTCAGTACTGAATAGATTCTGGTATTATTCTACCATTTTTCAAGTCTTGCTTATTTGTTTTATTTGACCAAAGAGTATCAATATTACATTCAGATATCACTGACTGTAAACATCTTAAAGTCTTCGTTAAAGATGTATTCCCTAAAATTTTTAAATAAAATCTTATCTACTCTAAAAATGGTGCCCTTTAACCATATTACTTTTTTCTGTTCATGGATTAATCTTTTATTTACTTATCTTTTTTATCCTACTAAGTTAATATAGGAAGCATACAATAAGGAAGAAAACAATTCATTGTAAATTGGTAATTGTAAAAATATTAACAATATATAATAAGGAAGATGGGAAAGACTGTAAAAAAACCTAGATTAAGGCATGCTACAAAAATTTTGCACAAAGTGTGGCTCTTAGCTACCTGTTAGCCAAGATAAAACTGAAAGAGAGAAAAATCTGAAAGTGAAATCAAGAAAACACTCCCATTTACCATTGCAACAAAAAGAATAAAATATCTAGGAATAAACCTACCTAAGGAGACAAAAGACCTGTATGCAGAAAATTATAAGACACTGATGAAAGAAATTAAAGATGATACAAACAGATGGAGAGATATACCATGTTCTTGGATTGGAAGAATCAACATTGTGAAAATGACTCTACTACCCAAAGCAATCTATAGATTCAATGCAATCCCTATCAAACTACCACTGGCATTTTTCACAGAACTAGAACAAAAAATTTCACAATTTGTATGGAAACACAAAAGACCCCGAATAGCCAAAGCAATCTTGAGAACGAAAAATGGAGCTGGAGGAATCAGGCTCCCTGACTTCAGACTATACTACAAAGCTACAGTAATCAAGACAGTATGGTACTGGCACAAAAACAGAAAGATAGATCAATGGAACAGGATAGAAAGCCCAGAGATAAACCCACGCACATATGGTCACCTTATCTTTGATAAAGGAGGCAGGAATGTACAGTGGAGAAAGGACAGCCTCTTCAATAAGTGGTGCTGGGAAAACTGGACAGGTACATGTAAAAGTATGAGATTAGATCACTCCCTAACACCATACACAAAAATAAGCTCAAAATGGATTAAAGACCTAAATGTAAGGCCAGAAACTATCAAACTCTTAGAGGAAAACATAGGCAGAACACTCTATGACATACATCACAGCAAGATCCTATTTGACCCAACTCCTAGAGTAATGGAGATAAAAACAAAAATAAACAAATGGGACCTAATGAAACTTCAAAGCTTTTGCACAGCAAAGGAAACCATAAACAAGACCAAAAGACAGCCCTCAGAATGGGAGAAAATATTTGCAAATGAATCAACTGACAAAGGATTAATCTCTAAAATTTACAGGCAGCTCATGCAGCTCAATAACAAAAAAATAAACAACCCAATCCAAAAATGGGCAGAAGACCTAAATAGACATTTCTCCAAAGAAGATATACAGACTGCCAACAAACACATGAAAGAATGCTCAACATCATTAATCATTAGAGAAATGCAAATCAAAACTACAATGAGATATCATCTCACACCAGTCAGAATGGCCATCATCAAAAAATCTAGAAACAATAAATGCTGGAGAGGGTGTGGAGAAAAGGGAACACTCTTGCACTGCTGGTGGGAATGTGAATTGGTTCAGCCACTATGGAGAACAGTATGGAGGTTCCTTAAAAAACTACAAATAGAACTACCATATGACCCAGCAATCCCACTACTAGGTATATACCCTGAGGAAACCAGAATTCAGAAAGAGTCATGTACCAAAATGTTCATTGCAGCTCTATTTACAATAGCCCGGAGATGGAAACAACCTAAGTGTCCATCATCGGGTGAATGGATAAAGAAGATGTGGCACATATATACAATGGAATATTACTCAGCCATAAAAAGAAACGAAATTGAGCTATTTGTAATGAGGTGGATAGACCTAGAGTCTGTCATACAGAGTGAAGTAAGTCAGAAAGAGAAAGACAAATACCATATGCTAACACATATATATGGAATTTAAGGAAAAAAAATGTCATGAAGAACCTAGGGGTAGGACAGGAATAAAGACACAGACCTACTGGAGAACGGACTTGAGGATATGGGGAGGGGGAAGGGTGAGCTGTGCCAAAGCTAGAGAGAGGCATGGACATATATACACTACCAAACGTAAGGTAGATAGATAGTGGGAAGCAGGTGTATAGCACAGGGATATCAGCTCGGTGCTTTGTGACTGCCTGGAGGGGTGGGATAGGGAGGTTGGGAGGGAGGGAGATGCAGGAGGGAAGAGACATGGGAACATACGTATATGTATAACTGATTCACTTTGTTGTAAAGCAGAAACTAACACACCATTGTAAAGCAATATACCCCAATAAAGATGTTAAAAAAAAAAAAGTGAAAGAGAGTGTATTACATAGCTCTCAATATTTCCAAAAATGAAGGAAACTTTTTCCAGTTCTGAATTCCAAAAGGAATTTATACCATGAAATTCTTTTTTTAAAAAAAGAAGAGAAGGAAAAAAACTAGGCATACGTTTTGCTTATCAACGTCCAGTAAAGAACAAGTTATTGGGCTGCCCTGGTGGCGCAGTGGTTGAGAGTCTGTCTGCCGATGGAGGGGACACCAGTTCGTGCCCCGGTCCGGGAAGATCCCACATGCCGCGGAGCGGCTGGACCCGTGAGCCTGCGCGTCTGGAGCCTGTGCTCCGCAACGGGAGAGGCCACAACAGTGAGAGGCACGCATACCGCAAAAAAAAAAAAAAAAAAAGGAACAAATTATTGTTATGGTGACATAGGGGCAATGCTCTTGCAGGAGGAACAATAAAGAAGTTATGCTGCTCTTTGGAAGAGGATCTACCTTTATAAGTTGATAGAGAGAGTGGATAACCTATAATTCTAAAACTGAATTAGGGGGTTTAATAAGAAAAAATAAAGTAAAAGTGACTGGCTGTGCCTGACTGTAGAGGAAAAACATAAGACAAACTGAGAGTATATAGTAACTTATAGAATGTTTAAAATAAACTTTGGCTTACTAAAACCATTCAATTAATGAGATTTCAAACAAACCTAAGCCCTTTCCTAAATCCTAACCTGTAACTGATACTTTGGTTAGTCTTTGTGACACAATACCTACTAACTTAATAGGTGGGATCAAAATATAGCTCATTTAGATGTTAGATTACTGACATAATATACGACTCAAGAAATTGCCACAAAAAACGGTTCCTGAATCCTTATGGGCAAAAGACTCTACAGACATATTCAAACCAATTAGAACACAGCTCATAAGATTTTAAATGGATTCTTCCTAAATTATCATAAATTTTTTTTTTTTTTTACAAACATGAAAATGTTAGGTCATGCTCTAGGTATATTAACTCAGTAACATAGCACACATCAAAGAAACATTGCCTCTCAAAGCTAATACCTTAATTGAACAGGCTCATTGTCTCAGAGCACTTACAGGTATTAGTCAAAACTAAATCAGTCCAAATACCTTCAGATTTTGTATGAATCCTTTAAATAAAATGTTATCACATGTGTATATCCCTATCATTAATGGAAGTATTCAATATTTTTATACCAATTAATTAATTATGAATTATTACTTTCTCCCTGTATTACCATCTGCTGATTCAATACTTTCAACCCAACAACTCTATAACCCTTACTAAATAAGGAGAATCTCCTCATTATGATTCTGTAAATCAAGAAGTATCCATACCCAGAAAAAATTTTGGATGCTTCAATACCAAATCCTGACTTAATATTATTTGTTGATGGGGTTATATTAAAAAAATAAAAAGGACAATACCAGGCTTGACATACAATAAGTAGCCTAGTCTCTTTTGTAAAATCTATTTCCTTACCATGAAATAGCTTAGCTCAAATGATTAAATTATGGCTCTCTCTAAGGCATATCAAATCACTAGAAGAAGAGAGTAATATACACATACTAGCTAACAGCTAGTATGCTTTTAGAATAATTGACTTTTTAAAAATGTTATAGAAAAAAACAAGGGTTTTTTTGCGCTTTCTCAAGTGCTCTTTTTTTTATTTGCTGTACGCGGGCTTCTCACTGTTGCGGCCCCGCCCGCTGCGGAGCACAGGCTCCGGACGCGCAGGCTCAGCGGCCATGGTTCATGGGCCCAGCCTCTCCGCTGCATGTGGGATCTTCCTGGACCAGGGCACGAACCCGTGTCCCCTGCATCGGCAGGCAGACTCTCTACCACTGCGCCACCAGGGAAGCCCTCAAGTATTCTTTAAAAATGAACAACAAATACATTATTTGATACCTAAAATAATTGCTATCATAAAGGAAGAGACAGCAAAAGAAGTTCTATAGAAGCTAATATCTATACTATAGATACGACAGAAATACTTTAGAAGTACTATACAAATACTTTTAACAGACCATTATATTAAACAGACTACTCTGACTAAAGTCCTTATGTAAAAGCATTGTAAGAATAATAAAATAAAATCCATGGAAAAGTTCAAGGATTGCATTGTAGATATACAAATTTTGGCCTCCCAAATTCTGAAAAGAAACAATGGGTACAATCAGGTTATAAGAACCACGAGGATTAAGGTCTGACAAAACCAAAATAGCCACCTGGACTACAAAAATAAAGGATAAAATCCTCTGTGAAACAATTCATTCCAATAGGGACAAACTGGCTATAATATCAAACACTAAGGAAAAAACCTTCCTAGGATGATGAAGGATAAAGTCAGTCCATGCTTTATTTGTAACTAAATTAACCTAAAAAAATTGAGGGACATGAACTGAGACTATGCTCTAGAAGACTCTGGGCATGTCCAAGTTGAATTTATACAGTTGCCTCTCCTGCCATGGCTTCTGAATATGTCATACTAATAATAGCACATTTCTTTTCAGAATGGATCAAAATATTTCCCTGTTGAAAGGTCACAACCATCATGACTGTCTAGGATATTCCAAATTACTGATCGCGTGACAAGGGACACATTTAACTGGAACAATTATTCATAAATTTGGATTATGTACTCAAAAACATTTTTGTCTTTATCATTCCCAAATCTCTGGGAAAATGATAAGGGCCTTAACAGAATTAGAAAGATACATCCTTTAAAGATCCTAAAGTGAGGTTTTCTAGAGAACCTCCAGAAGCCAGCAGTACACAGAATTAACTGCTAACCCAGAAACCTTTCAATAAGCACATGACCATATGAAGTAAGAGGCTTCCTCTCGAGACCACTGGAGCAAGATTCTTCTATAGGTTAGTCTTCTTTGAACACTCTTGTTTATTCATAGCTTTCCTCTTTACTGATTTAAGGGTATATATGTCTGACTTAGCCTATCATGTTCTCCTTATTAGTAATACTGACTTTAAGGAAAATATGTTTGAACTATGAGAAATAAAAATGCAATATTTATTATTAGTCAGAGCACCAAGAAACAATATACCTACAATCCCACAAAGGATGATTACATGACTTGTGCAGCTTCTATGTGGAAATCAGACTATTTAATGCCAACCCAGAAGGAAGGCAAATTATTTTGTACAGCTATTAGTTAGGCCATTCCAAGGGCATGACTCTCCAATACCCTCAGTGGGTTATATTTCCTGACATACACCCCAAAAGAATAAAACCCTTTCTGCAAAAGACTCCTGAAGATAGTAAGCCAATTCGCAGCAGTTATGCCACTCCACATGATCACCAAAACATTGCTCCTTCATTTTGGTTGACACAGTAATTAATATAGCCTAAGCCCTGGGGGCACAACAAGCCAGTTGAGTTAAATTCTTTTACACAAACAGGTATAGATAATAAAAAAGCCTCACTTTCTTTTGAACAATCAGGGAGCAGTCTGCACGAATGCTAATACTTCAGGTTGTACCTGGATTAACACTAGAAGTAAAACTAACTAAAACTACAAAAGGCTATAAAAAATAGACTTAAGGAGTCCTTGGGGGTTTTCTTGGCCAAGTCTGGAAAATCTGGGGTCATGATTCTGGAGTGCCCTTCAGTCCTTTCTTATAATACTTCTAGTTGTACTTGTCTCAGAGTTTAACTGTTGTCCAGAACCTTAAAATGCTTCAGTAACTTAAAAAGTTACTTTCCCAACAGATGACTTAAAGGCAAAAACAGGATGAAATCATGATACATGCACAAACTGAAAATTAGATCTCCACAGAGGAAACCTCTTCAAAGAGAATCAACATCAGTGGTTGAGTGAATCTTTGATGGCTTTTTCTGCAGCCTTAGCTGGATGAAAATCAAAAGGAAAGACTGGGAATAAAAAAGTGCCCATAAACTTACGAAAAAACTGATTATTCTGTCATCATGGTAATGAGCAGTCATCAGAACTTGTTTTTTTCTTTAATATATATTTAATTTTTATAAGTAAAATAGTTAATTTACAATGTTGTGCTAGTTTCTGGTGTACAGCAAAGTGATTCAGTTATATACGTATGTATATATATAAACACACAGATATGTACGTATATATTATATATATATATTTTTTCATATTCTTTTCCATTATAGTTTATTACAAGATATTGAATAGAATTCTTTGTTCTATACAGTAGGACCTTGCTGTTTATCTATTATATATGCAGTGGTTTATCTATTTTATATATATAGTAGTTTGCTAATCCCAAACTCCTAATAATTTATCCCTACGCCCCTTTGTTCTATGTCTGTGAATCTGTTTCTGTTTTGTAAATAAGTTCATTTGCATCATATTTTAATTCCACATATAAGTGATATCATAATATTTGTCTTTCTCTGTCTGATTTACTACACTTACTATGATAATCTATAGGTCCATCCACGTTGCTGCAAATGGCATTATTTCATTCTTTTTTATGGCTGAGTAGCATTCCATTGTGTGTGTGTGTGTGTGTGTGTGTGTGTGTGTATTCCATTGTGTGTATGTATGTATATACCACATCTTCTTCATTCATTCCTCTGTTGATGGATTTTTAGGTTTGCTTCCATGTCTTGGCTATTATAAACAGCACTGCTATGAACACTGGGGTGCATGTATCTGTTTGAATTAGAGTTTTCTCTGGATATGTTCCCAGGAGCAGGATTGCTGGATCATATGGTAACTCTATTTTTAGTTTTTTAAGGAACATCCACACTGTTCTCCATAGTGTATGCACCAATTTACATTCCCACCAACAGTGTAGGAGGGTCCCTTTTCTCCACACGCTCTCCAGCATTATTTGTAGACTTTCTGATGATGGCCATTCTGACCAGTGTGAGGTGGTACCTCACTGTAGTTTTGATTTGCATTTCTCTAATAATTAGTGATGTGGAGCATCTTTTCATCTGTGTGTTGGCCATCTATATGTCTTCTTTGGAGAAATGTCTATTTAGGTCTCCTGTTTTTTGATTGCATTGCTTGTTTTTTGTTTTTGTTTTTGCTTTTTTTGACATTGAGCTATATGAGCTGTTTGATATTTTGGAGATTAATCCCTTGTTGGTCACATCATTTGCAAATGTTTTATCCCAGTCCATAGGTTGTCTTTTCACTTTGTTTATGGCTTCCTTTGCTGTGCAAAGCTTTTAAGTTTAATTATGTCCCATTTATTAATTTTTGCTTTTGTCTCCATTACTCTAAGAGACGAATCAAAAAAAATATTGCTTCAATTTATGTCAAAGACTGTTCTGCCTATGTTTTTCTCTAGGAGTTTTATGGTGTCAGGTCTTATATTTAAGTCTTTAAGCTATTTTGAGTTTATTTTTGTGTATGGTGTGAGGGAGTGTTCTAACTTCACTGATTTACATGCAGCTATCCAGCTTTCCCAACACCACTTGCTGAGGAGACTGTCTTTTCTCCATTGTATATTCTTGTCTCCTTTGTCAAAGATTAATAGTCTGTAGGTGTGTTTGTTTATTTCTGGGCTTTCTATTCTGTTCCATTGATCCATATGTCTGTTTCTGTGCCAACACCATACTCTTTTGATTACTGTAGCCTTGTAGTATTGTCAGAAGTCTGGGAGGATTATGCTTCCAGCTTTGTTTTTTCCTCAGGATTGCTTTGGCAATTCTGGGTCTTTTGTGATTCCATATAAATTTTAGGGTTATTTGTTCTATTTCTGTGAAAAATGTCATTAAAGGGATCTCATTAAGTCTACAGATTGCTTTGGGAAGTATGGGCATTTAAACAATATTAATTCTTCCAATCCAAGAGCATGGAATATCTTTCCATTTCTTTGAATCATCTTCAGTTTCCTTTACCAATGTTTTATAGTTCTCAGCATATAAGTCTTTTACCTCCTTGGTCAGGTTTATTTCTAAGTATTTAATTTTTTGATGTGATTTTAAAAGGGATTTTTTTTCACTTTCCTTTCTTATATTTCATTGTCAGTGTAAAGAAATGCAACAGATTTCTGTATGTTAATCTTGTATCCTGATACCTTGCTGAATTTGTTTATCAGTTCTAGTAGTTTTTGCATGGAGTCTTTAGGATTTTCTATATATAGTATCATGTCATCTACATATAATGACAATTTTACCTCTTCCCTTCCAATTTGGATACCTTTTATTTCATTTTCTTGTCTGCTTGCTGTGGCTAGGACTTCCAATACTATGCTGAAGAGAAGTGGTGAGAGTGGGCATCCTTGTCTTGTTCCAGATTTTAGTGGGAAGGCTTTCAGCTTTTATCATTGAATATTATGTTGGCTGTGGGTTTGTCATAAATAGCTTTTATAATGTTGAGATATGTTCCCTCTAACCAAATTTTGGTAAGAGTTTTTATCATGAATGGATGTTGAATTTTATCAAATGCTTTTTCTGCATCTATTGTAATGATCATGCGCTTTGTCTTTGCTTTTGTTGATGTGGTGTACCACATTGATTGATTTGTGTATGTTGAACCATCCCTGTCACCCTGGGATGAATACATTTGATCACAGTGTATGAGCTTTTTTATGTGTTGTTAGAATTTTTGCCTCTATATTCATCAAAGATATTGGCCTGTAATTTTCTTTCTTGGTAGTGTCTGGTTTTGGTATCAGGGTGATGATGGCTTCATAGAATGACTTTGGGAGTGTCCCCTCCTCTTCAACTTTTTGGAAGAGTTTGAGAAGGTTTGGTATAAGTTCTTTGTATGTTTGGTAGAATTGACCAGTGAAGCCACTGATTCTGGACTTCCGTTTGCAGGGAGTTTTTTTTGTTGTTGTTATAGATTCTATTTCACTTCTAGTGATTGGTCTGTTCAAATTACCTATTTCTTTTTGATTCAGTTTTGGTGGGCTTTATGCTTCTAAAAACTTGTCCATTTCTTCTTGGTTGTCCAATTTGTTGGCAAATAATTGTTCATAGTATACTCTTATGGTTTTTTGTATTTCTGCAGTATCAGCTGTTATTTCTCCTTTTTCATTTCTTATTTTGTTTATTTGGGTCCTCTCTTTCTTCTTCTTGGTTAGCCTGGCCAGAGGTTTGTTGATTTTGCTTACCCTTGCAAAAAGCCAGCTCTTCGTTTTATTGATTTTTCCTAATGTGTTTTATCTCTATTTTATTTATTTACTCTCTGATCTTTATTATTTCCTTCCTTGTGCTGACCTTAATTTTTGTTTGTTCTTCTTTTTCTAAGAAGGTGTTAGGTTAAGTTGTTTATTTAATTCATTGTTGACCCATTGGCTTTTTAGTAGCATGTTGTTTAGTCTCCAGGTAATCATTTTTTCTCATTTCTCTTTCTGTGGTTGATTTCTAGTTTCATGCCATTGTGGTCAGAATAGATGCTTGAAATAATTTCTGTCCTCTTAAATTTGTTGAGGCTTATTTTGTGTCCTTGTATGTGGTCTATCCTAAAGAATGTTCCATGTGCACTTGAAAAGAATGTGTATTCTGTTTCTTGGATGTAATGTCCTGAAAACAGCAATTAAGTCTAACTGGTCTATTATATCATTTAGGATCTCTGTTGCCTTATTGATTTTCTGTCTGGATGATCTGTCCATTGATGTCAGTGGGGTGTTAAAGTCTCCTACAATTATTGTATTCCCATCAATTTCTCCCTTTACGTCTGTTAGTATTTGTTTTATGTATTTAGGTGCTCCTATATTGGGTGCATATATGTTAATGGGTATTATGTCCTCTTCTTGTATTGATCCTTTTATCATTATATAGTGTCCTTCTTTATCTTTCTTTATGGTCTTTATTTTACAGTCTGTTTCATCTGAGTATTGCTATCTACCCCTGCTTTCTTGTCATTTCAGTTTGCATGAAATATCTTTTTCCATCCCCTCACTTTCAATCTGTATGCGTACTTCACCCTAAAGTGGGTCTCTTGTAGGCAGCATATTGTAGGCTCTTGTTTTATTATCCAACCTGCCACTCTATGTCTTTTGACTGGTGCATTTGGCCCACTGACATTTAAGGTAATTATTGATAGATATGCATTTACTGCCATTTTAAACCTTGTTTTCCAGTAGATTTTCAATTTCTTCTTTGTTCCTTTCTTTCTCTTTTTGTTTTTCCTTTGGTGGTTTGATGGTTTTCTTTTGTGTTATGCTTGAGTTCTTTTTGTTTTTTGTGAATCTATTATATGTTTTTTGATTTGTGGTTACCCTGTTTTTCAAGTATGTTAACCCATTAGTATATCTACTTGCTTTAGACTGGTAGTCATATAGGCTCAAACACATTCTTTAAAAAAAACCCTACATTTTCTTACTCCTCTCCACCACATTTTATTTTGATGTCCTCTTTTTCATCTTCATGTTTATGCTTTCGCTGTTCATTGTAGTTATCATTGCTTTCACAAAGAAATTGTTTTTCTGTGTAATGTCTGATTTGACTGTGATTTTCTCTTTCCTATAGATTCTTGTTTCTTTTCTATTTAGAGAAGACCATTCAATATTTCTTTTAGGATAGGTTTAGTATTGCTGTATTCTTTTAGTTTTTGCTTATCTGAAAAATTCATTATCTCTCCTTCTATTCTAAATGATAATTTTTCAGGGTAGAGTATCCTAGGTTGCAGGTTTTTCCCTTAAATGACTTGGAATATGTCTTATCACTCCCTTCTGGCCTGCAATGTTTCTGTAGAGAAATCAGCCTTATGGGGCTTCCCTTGTAACTAACTCTTTGTTTTTATCTTGCTGTCTTTAGAATCCACTCTTTATCTTTGAGGTTTGCCATTTTAATTATATACTATGTCTTGATATAGTTCTGTTTGGGTTCATCCTGTTTGGGACCCTCTGTGCTTCCTGTACCTGGATATGTTTCTTTCTTTACGTTTGGGAAGTTTTCAGCCAAAATTTCCTCAAATACATTTTCAATCTCCTTTTCTTTTTCTCCTGGGATCCCTATTATGCATAGATTGGCTTGCTTTATATTATCCTATAGGTCTCATATAGTGCTTTGTTTTTTTTTTTTTTTTTTTTTTTTTTTTGCTGTTTAGCTTTCTGTCTGCTGTTCTGATTGGGTGATTTCTATTATTCTATCTTCCAGATAACTTATTCGTTCTTCTGCATTACTTAGTTTGCTATTTACTGCCTTTACCCTGGCTTTCATCTCAGCAAATGAGTTTTCTAATTTTAATTGGCTCCTCTTTTATAGTTTCTAGTTCCTTGTTACAGTGATCTGCATTTCTATCAATAGGCTTTCTTAATTCCTTCAGTGTTTTGTTGTTGTTTTGTTTTGTTTATTTTGGCTGCACCTCAAGGCTTGCAGGATCTCAGTTCCCCAACCAGGGATTGAACCCAGGCCGTGGCAGTGAAAGTGCCGAATCCTAACCGCTAGACCACCAGGGAACTCCCCCTTCAGTGCTGTTATTACCTCCTCTTTGAACTTGGGATCTAGTAGACTGGAGAGGTCCGTTTCATTGTTTGTCCTTTCAGGGACTTTCTCTTGTTCTTTTCATTGGGAGTCGTTCCTCTGATTCTTCATCCTACTTATATTTCTCTGACTCTGAATTTAGGAGAAACAGCTATCTACTGTGGTCATGAAGGGCTGTTTTTATGTGGGAGTATCCCTGTGTAGCGTGCACGAGTCTAATAGTTTTGGTGCGAGGGCTGTTTTTAGTATGGATGCCTGCCATATTTTTCCTCAGTGTGTGCTGGCTGTTATCCCCTTGATAGGGGGTGTGATTGGACTTGTGGTGAGCAAAGCCTTCACTGGATGTTGAGCAGGGCCTTCTCTTTGCTCTGTGGCTGTCATAGCCCTGTCAGGGTCAAGGTCTGCTCTTCAGTTGTTGAAGTAGAAGTCCCCAGATCCATTTCTGAGCTGTGGTGTGGGGTAGGTGGGGTTGAAGTACCTCTGCTGGGAGAGCCACTGAGTATTCCTCTGTGGGAGCTGTTCACAAGGTAGTGTGCTCTGGTGTCGTGTGTCACCTGTTGTGTGCTCACAAAGTACACTGTTGTTGGCACTGCCCTCTGCCCCACCTCAGCCATGGGATTGCAGGAAATCAACCCGGATATCCCTCAGGTACTGTGTTCACAGGCACCAGGACCCACAGTAGTCACATATAGTCGTGCCTCTGAACCCGCTGTGGGGACTAGGGAATCAGCGCAGACCCTGGCCCTGCCTTCGCATGTGCGTGCTTGCAAAGCCCACAGCTGCTAACTCCAGACCTGCCCCAGCCATGGGAGCACCAGTAATCCTCACAGATGTCCCACAGGTGCTGAGCTTACAAAGGTGCTGGCAGCATACATCCACCAAAGTTGCAAAGCCTATGGACAAGGCTCAGATTTCAGCCCGGCTTCTGAAGTCAAGCAGCCCCTGGAGATTGGCTCAGATTTCAGCTCTGCCTCTGCATGTGGGCAACTGCAGCCTGGTGCTCCCAGAGCTCATGGAGGTGGAGCTGCGCCTGCTGTGAGGTCACTGGAGAATGAGGCTGCTAGTGTAGGACCCTGCCCCTCCCTTTGTGTGCATTAACAACGGGGCTTCTATGGCAGACCTAGGCTTCATCCCGTGCACACCCCCATTTGCAGCCCAGGCCACACTCCAGCCCCTTTGGGCTATCTCCATGCAGCCAACCCCAGTGCCCTCCCCAGGTCTGTCCGCTAAAGCCCGAGTTTCAGCACCCAGTCCCTGTGCACACCAACAGATGCGCATCTCAGGCCGGAGTGTTCAGCAAGGTGGCCAGGACCATCTGTGCTGTTCTCTTTCTGCTCTGCCTGCTGCAAGCCTATTGCTGCACTCTCCTCTGAGCCTCTGAATCTCCCTTTCTGTCCCGGCTGATCTCCCAGCTGGTGAAGGGGGTTCCCAGGGTGAGGGAACCTTTTCTCTTTCACAGCTCCCTCCCAGGGGTACAGGTCCCATCCTGATTCCTTTTTTTTTTCTTTCGCCCTACCCAGTTATGAGGTGATCTTTCTTGGTTGTATGAGATCTGCCAGTGTCCAGTAGGTATTCTGTGAGAATTGCCCACATGTAAATGTATTTTTGATGTATTTGTGGGAGGAGGTGAGATCCACATCCTTCTATTCTGCCATCTTGATCTCTCTCCACAGAAATTTGTTTTAAAACTGTTCAGTTGATCTGCAACAACTCAATTCAATAAACACACTTTTGTAAGTCAGCCAGTGTTGGCTCCTCACTTTCGAAAGTCAAGCAATCACAGACAGACTCATGTAAATAAATATACCACTGAGTGCCAACCAGTCAACAGTCTCACCTGAGTAACCATGCTTCCCCAAAACACTTTATAAATAAGATGAACATTCTGCTTTGCACAGAGAAACTACACCTGACCAGATAGCTCTCCCTTGTAGTAAGCAATCAATTCATTTTTGTCTTTTTATTCCAGCTACTGAGTGGTGGTCTCATTATCCTTTGACATTTTCCCTGTATAATTTTTTTTTTAACCTTTGGAATGTTCAATGATATGAATATATTACCTATTCAATAAAAAAATAAAATTTAAATAAAAAGATCTTTGTCTCAGAAATCATTCTTGCCTATGACTTCAGAAGTCAACGACATCAGCAAATGTTATAAAATGTCTTAATTTGCTCTTAACTAATTCCTTTGTTAAGTGAAAGCATGTGTAGCAGACACAATATTATTCACAGATTAGATGCTGATTTTGCACCATGCTTAAAAATGTGAGATTCACTAAATGTTAGGTTAAAGTAGGATGTAAAAAGTTACTGGAACTATTCACCTCTTATTAATAAAAATGGCGAAAAAATTATATAGAGAACTTCTCAGAAAACAAATTTATGAGGAATGTTAAATGATGTCAAAACTAGGAACTAAACCAAAGACTCAATACACCCAAAACTTAAAATTTGTTGTTGGTAGTGTTACCCTCTGAGGTTGATTTATTTATAGAAAGGACAGACACTATTTTTAATTTATAAACAAATGTATTGTTATCTAATTGTGTGGTCTAAAACTATTAAATCCTTTATTCTAAACTTCATTAAAGGACACAAAAAGATAAAATTTAAGAAATAGGCCTAATTTTTATTATTCCTCTGGTTTATTGTGAGTCTTATTCAACTTTTATACCTTATCATGTTAATAAATAATAATAATGATAGCTAATACATACACAGTGCTTTCTATGAGCCAAGCGCTGTTCCAAGTGTTTTACAAATATTAACCCAAGGAGTACCTCTGTAAAAAGATCAGAATTCCAGTTCTCATCCAGACATATTCTCCTTATTATATGAGAGCCTTTATTCTATTAGGACAAAGAGTCTTTGAATAGAAATGAAATTTTAGCAACTCAAATAGCCATCGCCAATTAAGAAATATAATTTTTTATATTACCAATCTTTTTCCTGCATATCATATGCTCAAACTACTTTTGTTCCTGAATTACTTAAATGTTGGCAGTAACTAAATTTCAGGTAAGAACTTGTATAAACTAGCAGAAACATACTGTTGTGCCCAGGTTTCATTCACATATTGAAGTTCAAGGATTTTAGAGCCCAATTCAAAAGTCCTGTGTCAGGAAAATGCTCATGGGGTAAAATATTATGTACATTAAACCCACTGAAAAACTTCAAGATTGTTTTACCTCTGTCAGTTCCAGAGCTTTATTGTAGCCCATTGAGTGTAGAGTTACCCAAAGGTCACGAGGATCTCCTTCTCCATCATTGGCTTCCATTAGATTCAGATCCATAAAGCCCTGTCTTGTTAGTTCATTCTTCTTTGTGTCGAAATTCTCTGTCAAAACAACCAAAAGTTTCTTTCTTACATAGTTTAAAAATTCATACACTTACTAAAATGTCTATTATATATTAGTATTCACAAATGTTTATTTTAAAGGAGGCCTTAGGAATCTGTGAGCACTACAAAAGTGAAATAAGAATGACTCAAAACATGTTTGAGAGATACTGTTCTAATTTTCCACAACTCAGCATAAGCACTGTCACAGTGCATGATTTAGTTTTTCAACAAGATCTGAAGTCAAAAATAGTGCAAATATATTCCAAAATCAGAGGAAACTTTTATTTTTCTCGGTAAATTCCAACCTGCCTGCTTATCTAAAGTATATACTGACATATATTTCAAAAATTAGTATATGTGCTGCCAAAGCCAGCGCTGTATTTCAAAAATTAAAATGCTTCTTATATATTTGCTACTTAAACCCAAATGAATTTGATGTAATACCCCCCAAACTACTGGTGTTTCAAAAGGGAAATGTGGATGGTGCCAGGTTTAAGGAGACTGCTATATTCTTAATTGCTTTAATTTTAACTGAATTGTCCACTGGTCCCTAAAAAACTGTTAGATAATGGGGAACACTTTGGAGTCCATGAATGTCCCAGACAAATCTAAGTACCCATTTTAACATTGTTTATAAGCATAAATTCATGAAGAAATATCTAGATATATATAATTCCTGAATGTTTCTATAATATAGATAATAAACAGCTACTCATTTTGGATTACATTCTGTTAATTGTCCTACAACAAAGAAAGATCTTATTTTCCAACTCCCATCTGTAATATACCCAAGGAAAATGGGTACTCTTATTTGAGATATCTCTTTTGTACACATTACTGTGAGAAAAGAGGCAGAAACATAACTGCTTAAAACTGGTTGACTGATTAATAGTTTAAAATGTTTAGAGTTTAGAAAGTGACTCATAACTTTTGTAAGGAAAAAAAGTAAATGTAGATTAAATTAGATCATAGAAAGACGTGGTAGCCACTAAAATGGAAGCTGGAGCTACTAAGTAGAAAAGCAAGATGAAAAAAATTAATATTTGATATATAATACAAAGAAATTATTACTTTCAAGAAAAATGTACCTAGATACTATGCTATAGAGACTATCAATAACTAATCTACTTTTAAAACTTAAAATGATCAATTCTCCATTAAGTTTTTAAAGTTTATTAATATCCAACTTCAAGACTTACATTAAAGCTACAGTAATCAAGACAGTGTGGTACTAGTGACAGATGAGACAAACAGATCAGTGGAATAGAGAACTCAGAAAATACTCATACAAATATATTCAACTGATATATGACAAGGGAACAAAGAGAATCAAAATATTATATCATTATATCATTAAAGTAACAGGATGATTACATCCTCCTAAAAATAATACTCTATTATGTGTGTTATCAGTCTTGTTAATTGAAGTTTACTATTATAAATCAATATACATTTCTGGTTACTGATTACAGTATATAAACTGTCAGTTAAAAAGAGAAGTATTTTTTTAAAACCTTTATATTAATAATATTTCTACCTTACTTGCTGTTTAGATAAACAGACTTATCAGACTCTCTGGCTTACTGACTGCCAAGCTTAGACCATTTCAAGAACCAGAGGGATTAGGACACATTACTACCCCAGTGACAGCAACATGTGAGTTAATCTCTCTCCTGACTGCATTCTAGCCTCCTCAACTTCTTGTTCTGTGATCTATAGTTGGCTGTGGCTTTCTGGCTTTCCCCTTTGACCTTTTAGTCCTTGGCTTAAATATACAAGCTCTACCCTCTTCCCAGACTCCTCGCAAGTGACAACTGACTTCGCCTCGCTCTCAGTATTTTTCTTTGCCTATCTTAGCATTTTTGGCTTTCATACATCCATCGATGGACTTTCTTAATTCAACTCAAATACAAAAAACAAAAGAATTCTTAACATATATAAACAACTTCCTGGAAACCTCTTAATTTTTAGTAAAACTCTAGCCTATTAGCTCTTTGCTGCCCTCTCCTGGGCGCAGTTTGGGTCTCGCCACCACTTCAGTCCCTTTGCTATCAGAGCTAAGACAAAGTTTTTTACATTCTAAGCTCCAAAGAACATAGAAATTATGATTAAGTAATTCACATTTTCTTTTAACTTGAGTACTATACCAACTACCAATTTAAGGAAAATAAATGTTTAATTTTTTATGGTCTACAAACAATACTACTACTTTTAAACTGTCCCAATTGCTATAATATTCCATGGAGAAATTTGACATTTCACTTCTTAAGGATGAAAGGGTGTGTGTATGTATATATATATATATATATATATATATATGTTTTACATAACCATTAAGAAAAAGAAAAGTGCTTACCTCTGCAGAGAGCCCAAGCATCTTCATCACATTTCTCACCACTTGTTCTCAGTTCAAAAAAATTATATTCTTCAAGGCTGAGAAGACCATTTCCATCTAAATCAATTACTTCAAATATATCTGATAAAGTTGACCTAAAATTACAAAAAATAGCAAATTATTTGTCTCTGAGGCAACTAGACTGAAAAAGGTTTCTATGAGGATAACTTTCAAAAGGAAGTAATATAAAGGCATTAAACAATATTTGTAATGATCTTATCTACGAAACAGAAACAGATTCACAGACACAGAGAACAGACTTATGGTTGTCAAGGGGGAGGGAGAGTGGGGGAGGGTTGGATTGGGAGTTTGGGACTAGCAGATGCAAACTATTATATATAGAATGGATAAACAACAAGGTTCTATTGTATAGCACAGGGAACTATATTCAATATCCTATAATAAACCATAATGGAAAAGAATAAAATAAAAAACATTTGTGAATGATAAAATTAATGTATCCAAATACATATGTTACCCAGTCTAGTATTACATGACATAAACAAGCTTCCAAAGCAACCACAGCATGTCAACATGTAGTAGGAACTCAAAGAGAAGTTCCCTTCTTCCTTTCTCCTTTCTCCATCTACTTTCTTCTTCCTCTCTACCTGCAGCCAGATCTTACTGTGTACATGTATGGTATGGGAGAACTACCCTATTTGGATTTCATATTTGATAGCTATCTAAGTCAATAGTGCAACTAGCAGGACCTATTTCTAGTGGACGAGAAATCAGTAGATACGCAACTAAAGTTGACTTGCCAAATGTATGGAACCCAGAAATGAATGGCAATCCCAGACCTATGAGTAGAAGGTCACTTTCAGATGCCTAGTGGATGAGTTGAGCTATTGATTAGAATCTGAGGTTGGGATTTGCAGCTAGCCAAAGGAAAGGATGGAAAACAGGCTACTGATATATATCCAGTCTAGATGTTATAGCTCTTAACTTTAATAAACAAAACTTACCTAAATTCCTTTGTGAGAAATAATTCCCCGGTTTCATCTCTATATACAAGTTGGGCTTCTTCTGTTATTGGTTTTATTTCTTTCTTTAGCCTGCAGCCAGTTGTGGAAGGAATTAACCAGTAAATTCCAGGTCCTAGTTCACCAGTCCACCCAAACATCTTTTCCAAAAGAATTTTAAAAACAAACAAACAAACAACCACCATGAGTCTTAATGACTTTTAATCTTTCTTATGAAAGGGAAGCATTAGAAATAGTTTCTTTTTTTACCAATATTCACCAATTCTATTATGGTTCTATCAATGTTTTATAGGCTTCAAAATCTTTTTCTTAATGGTAAGGCTAATAATATTAGATGTAGTACTTCATATATTTTAAAAACAAATGCCTAAAAGTGTAACAGGTTAGAAGTTATATAACTTCTAAATCTTCCCAATAATCTTCAAAAATGTTTTTTATGCAAATATTTCAACAGGAAGCAAAGAGAAAAATCTTAGAGTAATTTTTCTGGGTTATAGTTGCCTAATTTGATTCAAATATAAATATATGATTTGTAATTCAGATTGCTATAACACAACATAAAAATTAAATATATTTTAAAAGAGTTCACTATTTGTATGAATTAGCCATATTTGTAAAAATACAATTATGTGGACAAAAGCACTGGAATTTTACTACTATTTATGTAATATGAACTATAAAAGAAGGCAGAGTCCCAGATAAACCTACCTTATACAAAATTCTTTTCCATCACAGGATATTTATAATGAGTGCCAAGACATTTGTATAGGAAAACATTTTATTCTCCTGTTCTATAAGAAAAAGCAAATTGGCATCCCTCTATGAACCTTCTAAGTGCTTTCTGGAGCCCAATGGTTTCCTGTAAAACCTAGGGATTGTCTCTGTCAAATATATTAAACCTAAGCATTTCCTAGTCGTGTATAATATCTAAGCAAGTAGCCATTTGCCCTTCAGCACAGAATAACCCTAGGGAATTCTGTCTGGTATTGTGTCAAAAACTCCTTTCAAATCCCAGGTTTATTTTAGGTCATCCTGGGGACTCATATACAAAACAAAGTTGCTCATCCAAATTCTGGGTTCGGCCCTATTTCTACCCTCACAAGTCAGAGGAACCATAATCATCCTAAAGTGACCATGTCCTATTTTGATAAAAGAAGCAATCCAATAAAAGTGAGGGCCATTTTGAAAACTAAAGATTGACCAAACCCATCTTTTGGAAATCATAATCTTTTAGATTGGCCAGATGTTGACTGATATCCAGGAGTGAAAAGCAGTTCTTGCTGTTTCCTAATATATGTTATCCCTTGAACCTCCCTTA
The DNA here is from genome assembly GCF_000442215.2 of Lipotes vexillifer. Lineage (NCBI taxonomy): Eukaryota > Metazoa > Chordata > Mammalia > Artiodactyla > Lipotidae > Lipotes > Lipotes vexillifer. Next base: position 3,138,558 of record NW_006791298.1, on the reverse strand, counting down.
TCTCTACATATAAACTTGAACTGCCACAGTGGTTGGCAAATGGAAAGTCTTTCATGGGCACAAAACTCTTCTTAAAGAAAATAACTGTGAAACTAAAACTAAAAATCCTTTGTAAAAATGACATATTAAAGATAAACAGAGGCCACAGTAAAGCGATAAATAGAAACTCATTCAAATTTTATTATAGGCTTGCTATGTACTAACATTTTTATACATGTAATCTCGTAAGAAAGTAATTTTAAGCAAAACAAAGTGGGAAAGCTATTGTGTTAGACAATGCTTTATCTTGAATTTAACTTTGTAGTCAGTTTTGAAGAAGAGTTTAATCAAAACATTAACTGCTGTCATTTTATTTGTTTCTTGCCTATAACTATTCTTGTCTGTTGGAAGCCAACAATAAAGACTTTTATATAACATTCCATCAGGGAAATGTTTGTCTGTCGTTGGGCCTATATAAAGATTAAATATGATATTGCAGTAAGCCCTTGAATAGTATTATTCCTGTTATAGTGTAGCAGATGTATTTTGTAGTCCTCATAAAACAAATAGCCACATTTATGTATCTGCCTCACATATTTGGCCTCTGAGTAAATATATAATTAGAAAAGATCAGAACAACCCCATGGGCAACATATAAAATCATTTGAAAGCATTTCTTCAGATCAATCTATTTTTGGACCCTATGAGTCAAGCTTGAGGACAGTAATCTTGAAGTTTTTCTTTTTTGCAATAGTAGTACAAGTTAAGACAAACATCTAGAGGAACTTTTTCAAAGCCTTGAATTGCTTGTATTTAGGGGAAAAAAATCCACTGGCATTAATCATTTTTATTGAGTATAACAAAAAAATATTCACAGGTGGGGTATCAGGGCATTAGAAAAGAGGAAAGTGAAGTACAATGTCACACAACGTGTAAGTTATGAAGCCAAAATGGCCAATCAATCCTCAATATTTAAATCTCAGCAAATAAGAAAAAGTCGTTCACAATTAATAAAACATATGTAATATGAAGTGATTACTGTATATACCTTAATTGGAAGGGAAGATAAAAAGTTTTAAAATATATAGAAAAATGATTATTTTCCTCAAACTTGAGGTCATACTATATTTTTAACTAAACATTAGAAAATAAATACGTATACCTCTCTATTTCGTAGTTCAGTAAAACACATGAGCTGTAGATTTGCTTGACTCTCATTTTCCTTAAGAATATACAAGGCAGTATCAACTGATAACCAAGGGGATGGTTTTCCTATAAAAAGAAAAAACCCAAACATCTTAAAATAAGCAATCACTACTTACTCTTTCCTATTTAAAAAAGTAGTGGCTTCTTTCCCATTTGGATTTCTTTTTTAGAAATACACATCCATTTTTATAAACATCATAGCATTTGCAATTAAGGCATATACCTATACACAATGAAATTGTTAGAAACATTCTCTATACACACACTTTCTAAAAATCATAACTTTTTAAAAACTCATCAGAAAGCTAAGGTTGCAAGGCAACCAAGTAGGCTGAAATCCAAGGACAAACAAACCCTTTCAAGAAGAGAGAAGATGCAAGCACTGGCTTACCTGTAAAGGAGCATAGGAGGAAGAGATGTTAGACATCATCTATATGCTGTTAACTCCAAAATTTTTATCTCCTGCTAGGACCTTTCCACTGAATGTTAGACCCATATACCCAACTGCCTATTTGACATTTCCACTTGGATTTCTATGTCTAAAACTGGCTTTCCCAAACATCTGGGAAAAAAAAACAAAACTGTCCATCTATACTCTTTTCTGTCTCAGATAAGAGTAACTCATTCCTTCCAGTTGGTAAAACCCCAAATCCTGGAATCATCTTTAACTTTTCCCTTCTCTCACGTATCATAACGAAGCCTCAGGAAATGCTATGGTTTGACCTTCAAAATATATCCAGAATCTCTACTTCTTACCCCCTCTACACCCCAGTTCAAAGCAACACCAGTCCCCTCTTAGAATTCTGCAATAGAGTCCTAGCTGGACCCCTTGCTTTCTGTACCTTCAATCTGTTTTCAATACAGCAACATGACTGCTCTTGTTAAAATATGTCAGATTATGTTCCATCTCTACTTAAAAATCCTCTAATGCAGTTGAAAGTTGGAATAATGTTGCTTCTACCCTAACAATGAGAAAAATGCATGAAAAACAAAATCATAACATTTCTTGAACCTGTCAGAGCTGAGGTCACAGGACAACCAAGCAGCCTGAAATCGAAGTAAAGACAGACCCTTCCAAGGAGAGATGAGATGCAAGCACTGGCTTATCGGTGGTGGCACACAGGAGAACGAGATGTCAGGTGTATAAGTGGAAGAAAAGAGAGAGCAGAAGAGATAAAGATGGAAAATTATCTAAAAGTAATGAGACAACAAGCCATAAATCTAAGAAACTCAGAGAGCCCTTAGTAGGATAAATACCAAAAAGATAAACACAAACAAACAACCAAAAAAAAAACCTCCCCCAAGCTCAAAAACAGCATCAACAACAAAAAAAAACAAAAAAACACCAAGACACATATTCAAACTATTGAAAATCAAAGATGAAGAGAAAATCTTGATGGCAGCCTCCTAAGGGTTCCTCTTTTCTCTCAAAGTCCAAGTTCTCATTATGGCAAAAAACAAAACAAAAACTCTACCTGATTTTTGTCCTTATTTCTCCCTGTCTTCAGCCCCTACACTCTCTCCTTACTTCAATATACCAACTCTAGCCACCTTGTTTTTCTTCTAACACCAAGCACACTCTCACCTCAGAGCCTCTGAACAGAGGATTCCCTCTACCTGTCACTTCCTTCACTCTTCACCCATCCCCTTCCACCAGCCCTACATCCGCAAAACTTACTCCCTTGCCTCCTGTGGAAGACAGCAAAAATGGCCATCCCTCTCTGTATCCACACCCCCTTGCAATGTGACTTTGTAGCTCTTCCATTAAGATGTCAAATCTATTTCTCCACCTTGTAAATCTGTACTTGCCTTTTGACTTGCTGTGCACAACAGAATGTAACAGAAGTAATGTGCTGGTTCTGAGCCCAGGCCTATGGTGCTTCTGCTTTCTCTCTTAGAGTCCTGTTATACCATAAGAACAAGTCCAGGCTAACTTACTAGAGGGTAAGAGACTATAAAAGGCTGAATCAGGTTGTCTCAGCTGAAACCTATACAAAGGAAAGAGCGCAGCCAAGATCAGTTAAAGCCAGCCACCAGCTAACCTGCAGCTGATCAAAGATGCATGAGTAAGCCCTACACAGAAAAGCCAAGCCCACCAGCTCAGACCAAAAGAACTGCTCATAAGCAAACAAACGTTTAATTGTTTTAAGCCACTGAGTTTTGGGGTAGTTTGCTACACAGCAGTTGATAATTAATACACCTCTTTCAAAGTCTGCTCAAATGTCAACCTCTAATGAAGCATACACTAATACTCCCTTTCAATGGCAACTCATATTCCCTCGTATTCACAATGCCCCTTTTCCTCTATGTTTTTACCATAACACTTATCACCTTCTAACACACCATGTCATTTACTATTTATTATGTTTTGTTTGTTTGTTTTTTGTTTGTTTGGTTTTTTTTTTTGCTGTAGGCAGGCCTCTCACCGTTGTGGCCTCTCCCATTGCGGAGCACAGGCTCCGGACACACAGGCTCAGCGGCCATGGCTCATGGGCCCAGCCGCTCCGCGGCATGTGGGATCTTCCCGGACTGGGGCATGAACCCGTGTCCCCTGCATCGGCAGGCGGACTCTCAACCACTGCGCCACCAGGGAAGCCCCTACTATTTATTATGTTTATTATTTATTGTTTATTTCCTCCACTAGAATGTAAGTTCATAGGGCAAGGATTTTGTATTTTTTGTACTCTGATGTATCTGTATCTTAAGCACCTAAAATGATACTTGGTTTATAAGGTCTTCAATAAATATTTGATAAATAAATGAAAAAAAATCTTCTTCATAAGAATACAGAGAATAAACAACTACATTGAATTTGCAGACCTATCTTGATACTTTTATCTGAAAAATGACTATTGTAATTGTCATTTAGAAGTATCAATTACCAGGGCTTCCCTGGTGGCGCAGTGGTTAAGAATCTGCCTGCCAATGCAGGGGACATGGGTTCGAGCCCTGGTCTGGGAAGATCCCACATGCAGCAGAGCGATTAAGCCTGGGTGCCACAACTACTGAGTCTGTGCTCTAGAGCCCATGAGCCACAACTACTGAGCCCGTGTGCCATATCTACTGAAGCCCGCGCGCCTAGAGCCCGTGCTCGGCAACTAGAGAAGCCACCGCAGTGAGAAGCCCACGCACCTCAACGAAGAGTAGCTCCCGCTCGCCACAACTAGAGAAAGCCCGGGCGCAGCAACAAAGACCCAATGCAGCCAAAAATAAATAAATACATTTATAAAAAAATTTAAATGAAAAAAATTAAAAGTATCATTTACCAAATGTTGTAAGTGTCCTACAAGATATACAGTGAAAACTTTCAGAATCTCTACTTTAGGAGGGAAAAGTAATGTAAGTGGGGAAGAATCCTCTAGTAAGTAGATGTTTATATGTAAACATAAAAGAAAAATAAAGATTGATACTTAGAACAATAACATTAAAAGGATATCTAGGGAAAGCACCCACATAGCCATTTTTCACTAATTAAAAATTATGTAATGACCACTGTAGACACTAGGAAATTATTAATTTTTATCTAGCATTGATGTATAGGAAAAGAATATTACCATGGATATGAAAATTATTAATAAGGATTGTCTAAGTCATATGACATGGCACTTTGAAGGTATTCAAAAATACCTGCAGTTCATATTTGACCCAAATTATGCTCCTATAGAAGTTGTCTCATGCATATTAATTTAAAAAATTGATAAATGGAAAAAGCTAAGGACTTATTAGCAGATAAAAAGTTAATTCTATGTCAAAAGGAAACCAGGTAACATTTTGTTCTCATTTTTAAATAAATTAAAAGAAAAATACTTTAAACATGTCCAAAACAATTTACTTTCTTTACATAATATGACAACACAGTCAATGTACAAACGACTTTCTTTAAGTGTATTGCAATATGTAACCACATGTTTCTTAGGCAGATCATTTTCTTCACTAACTAGAACCATCAAATACTTACATAAGTATTTTCAAAGTGGGCATAAATTGATATTTTTTAAAAAATACAGAAAATTTAAACTTGCCTTCAGCTTGACTCAGGTTTAATGGCTTAATTGTTAGATAAACCAGGGATCTCTGAGCTATTTGCATCCTATATTGATGACTAATGATTTCACCATCTTCTTCTAAGAAAAAGCAACCTTTTGATTGTATACATTGCCACTCCTGAAATGAAGGAAAACTTTTTTCAAACAATATTTATTACAAGTTTCCAGCATGCAGAGCAATGAGAAAAAACCTAGGGAACATATAAAAGAAATGTCAACTAGAGCCAGGGCCCTCCAGGAATTTGCAACATCATTAAGAGGCAGCATTTAGATAACAAAAAGTTAGGAAAAGATATAATGGAGAGGAGAAATATGAAAAATACAGTTCATGAGAGCTGGAGAAGTACTGAAACAAAGTAATAAATGAACATGCTGCTGCAATAATCAGGGTGAGATTAGTGCTTAGAGCATACTAAGAATGAAAAAGTAAGGACTGTTAAAACTGATATGTTGAAAGAAAAAGTGAAAGGACTTCATATTTAAAAGATAAAGTATAATAAACCAAAATAATTGTTTCAAGTCTAGGTAACTGAAAGACTGAATTCCTTTCACAGCTATAGCAAAATGCTGATAAATACCAGTTTTGAGAAAGACCTCTCTATAAAATTAGCTCTACTATCTCTTGGTAATTTCAAATTCCTTCTCCTAGTTCCAAACCAACATGCTTACATGTGATCTCATAACTAGAACTTCATAGCAGGTTTTACTTGAAGATAGCACTTTCTGCAGAAAGTAAAGGATTCTTTGTTGAAGGTATGAGAAATTGTTCCATTACCATAGATGTGAGCAAAAATGCTTTCCACTTTATCATTAGTAGGCTTGCCTACCTATAAGACATATTTCTGTTCCACTCTTAACGGCTTCCAAAAATAGAATATTAATGAGGTTTTGAAGTGACTTTATAAAGGATGATTTTGAAAAATTATCTGTTAGTATATTTAGATAATAAGCTCAAGGCTTTAATAATATTAAGATAACAACTGAAAAGGCATGCATTAGCTATGTAACAATAATATCAAAAATATTATTAATCCTGGGACTTCCCTGGTGGCGCAATGATTAAGACTCCACGCTCCCAATACAGGGCGCCTGGGTTCGATCCCTGGCCAGGGAACTGGATCCCACATGCATGCTGCAACTAAGAGTTCATGTGCCACAACTAAGGAGCCCACGTGCCGCAACTAAGGAGCCAGCGAGCTGCAAATAAGGAGCCGGTGAGCTGCAACTAAAAGGAGCCCACCTGCTGCAACTAAGACCTGGCACAATCAAATAAATAAATATTTAAAAAAAATATTATTAATCCATTTTAGAAGGATTTACTATGGCACTGAAGAGTCAAGAACGAACATTATTTACATTGATATTGATATCTTACTTGCTTTTTTTTTTTTGCGATACGCGGGCCACTCACCGCCGTGGCCCCTCCCGCTGCGGAGCACAGGCTCCGGACGCACAGGCCCAGCGGCCATGGCTCACCGGCCCAGCCGCTCTGCGGCATGTGGGATCTTCCTGGACCGGGGCACGAACCCATGTCCCCTGCATCGGCAGGCGGACTCTCAACCACTGCGCCACCAGGGAAGCCCCTACTCGCATTTTTAAAGGCTAAACTATGTTAACATATACTTACACACCATTTCTCTACTATGCAAATTATAATTACATTTATATTTTATACTATTTTATTGGTACCAAAATACATTTAAAATTAGAAATTTAAAAATAAGGAAAAAAAAGTCCCCATAGTTCTACCACCCTAGTTTGATTCTTATGTAATCATTCCTAATACTGACTTTATATAAAAACCTATTTTTTTACATTCTAATTAATATTATTTTATGTCCTTCCTTTTTCATTTAATGTTATATCTGAAACATTGTGCTATTGAAAAGGAACAAAGCTGAAGAACTCACATTTCCTGATTTTACTGCAAAGCTACATTAATCAACACAGTGTGATACTGGCATAAAGACAAACATATAGACCAATGGAACAGAAAAGATAAACCAGAAATAAACTCTCACAAATATGGTCAAATGATTTTCAACAAGGGTGCCAAGACAATTCAAATTTCAACAAACAGGGCTGGGAAAACTGGATATCCCTGTGCAAAATAATCAATTTGAACCCTTACCTTATACCATAAACTAAAATTAACACAAAATGGATCTAAGACTTAAATGTAAGTACAAAAATTACAAAACCCTGAGAAGAAAACATAGGACAAAAGCTTCAAGACATTAGATTTGGCAATGATTTCTTGGATATGACACTCCAAAAGCATAGCCAACAACAAAAAAATATAGATAAATTGAATTCATCAAAATTAAAAAACCCGGGCTTCCCTGGTGGCACAGTGGTTGAGAGTCCGCCTGCCGATGCAGGGGACATGGGTTCGTGCCCCGGTCCAGGAAGATCCCACATGCCGCAGAGCGGCTGGGCCGGTGAGCCATGGCCGCTGGCCTTGTGCGTCCGGAGCCTGTGCTCCACAACGGGAGAGGCCACAACAGTGAGAGGCCCTCGTACCACAAAAAACAATAAATAAATAAAAAATAAAAATAAAAAACCCTTTGTGCATCAAAGGACACTATCAACACAGTGAAAAGGCAACCCATATAGTGGGAGAAAATATCTGCAAATCATATATCTGAAATGGAGTATTATCCAGATTATACTAAAAACTCCTACAACTCAACAACAAAAAAACAAAAAAAAGAAACCAATTAAAAAATGGCCATAGGGCTTGAATAGATATTTCTCCGAAGAAGATACACAGATGGCCAATAAGCATATGAAAAGATGCTCAGCATTATCATTAGAGAAATGCAAATCAGAACCACAATGAGTTACCACCTCATACCCACTAGGATGGCTATTAAAAAAAAAAAACAGACAATAACAAGTGCTGACAAGGACGTGGAGAAATTGGAACACTTGTGCATTGCTCATAGGAATGTAAAGTGAAGAAGCCACTGTGGAAAAGGTTTGACAGTTCCTCCCCAAAAATTAAACATAGAATTACCATATATGATCTAGCAATTCTACTTCTGGGTACATATTCAAAAGAACTGAAAGCAAAGACTCAAATATATAAAATGTCCATTGACAAATGAATGGATAAACAAAATATGGTATATACCTACAATGGGATATCATTCAGCTTTAAAAAGGAATGAAATTCTGACACATGTTACACATGGATGAACCTTGAGGACATATGCTAAGTGAAGTAAGCCAAAACAAAAGCAAAAGGACAAATATTGTATGCTTCCACTGATATGAGGTAGCTAGGATGGTTAAATTCAGAGACAAGAAAGTAGAATGGCATTTGCCAGGAGCTGAGGCCAGGAGGAAATGAGGAGTTATTGTTTAATGGGTACAGTTTCAAGTGGAGATGATGAAAAAGTTCTGGAGATGGATGGTGGTAGTGCTCTTACAACAACACAAATGTATTTAAGGCCACAGACTCATACATTTAAAAATGGTTAAAATGGTAAATTTTATGTTATGTGTATTTTAGGACAATAAAAACAATTTTGCTAAGCAATATTCAAATTTTCAATTTAACTGGTTCTTTTATTACCCATTGAGTTTGTATACCATTACTTACTTAACTATTTCTAAAGTGTTGGACATGCAGGTTATCAGTACAGATAATGCTAAAATGAATACTATTTTGTCTAAATGTTTTTCTTCTGATGAATATGCTTTACAAGAATTTCTAAGCAAGAAGTATGTGGGGACTTCCCTGGTGCTGCAGTAGTTGGGAATCCGCCTGCCAACGCAGGGGACACGGGTTCAAGCCCTGGTCCGGGAAGATCCCACATGCCGTAGAGCAACTAAGCCCGTGTGCCACAACTACTGAGCCTGCGCTCTGGAGCCCACAAGCCACAGCTGCTGAGCCCGTGTGCCACAACTACTGAGGCCCACATGTCTAGAGCCTGTGCTCCGCAACAGGAGGGACCAGTACAATGAGAGGCCTGTGCACCCCAGGGAAAAGTAGTCCCCACTCGCCACAACTAGAGGAAGTCCGTGTGCAGCAACGAAGACCCAACGCAGCCAAAAATAAATAAAATAAAAATAAACAAAATTTTTTAAAAAGTATGTGTATTTTTAAGGCTAGTGACATATGTTCATACTGCTGTATAAAACAGTGATGCAACTTTACAGTACCACCAATGGTGTCTAATGTGATACTTTGTTATTACCATAACTTGGTCAGTAGTGTTAGCATTAAAAAATTGGTTAGTGGTTGGGGATGCTTTCTTAAGCTAGGTGTGAGTACATAAAATATTCATTATAGTATTCCATATATTTTTGTATATGGTATTGTTAATGCTTTTTACAATAATTTATATTAATGTAATAAAATATAATAAATTAAAATGGTATTGTAATGATTTTTGCATTAATTTCCCTGATTACTAGCAAGGTTGAACATTTCCCCATGTGTTTATAATTTTGTCTCCATCTGTGTGAACTGCCTATTTATCCCTTATTGACATAGATCTATTGTGGACTTGGTATTTTTCTTACATATTTTAATAAGTTATTTTGATTATTTTAGATATTAATCAACTTTGTAAACTTTGATGCATGTATTTTCTCTATTTCCTTTAATTTTAGTTTTGGTTATTTTTCAATTATGTAAGTTTTCCATTTTTATATTCATCTTTTCTTTGGAGATTTCTTCTTAAACTGAATTTTAAGAAATTATCATTATTGCTAAACTATTACTCAAGCTTTTAGTCAGTCATTAGTCACATGCACTGTCACACCTTTGGGGTATAAAAGATATGTGTACTGGGCTTCCCTGGTGGCTCAGTGGTTGGGAGTCCGCCTGCCAATGCAGGGGACACGGGTTCGTGCCCCGGTCCGGGAAGATCCCACATGCCGCAGAGCAGCTGGGCCCGTGAGCCATGGCTGCTGAGCCTGCGCGTCCGGAGCCTGTGCTCCGCAATGGGAGAGGCCACAACAGTGAGAGGCCCACGTACCGCAAAAAAAAAAAAAAAAAAAAAAAAAAGATATGTGTACTTTTAATTCTGAGAAATTAAAATGTGACCTTAAATTATTGGAATTCATCTTCACAAGTATACTGCCCATGACAGAAACAAGTCATTATACATTATATTTCAACAACAGCCCCATAAGACAATATGGGGTAGATATAAATTAGTCATTTTAATAAACAGACAAATTGAGATACCCATAGATTATATGGGTTCAGAGTTATACAAGGAGTTTGTAGAAATATTAGGTGTAGAGTCTAAGACTTCTGGATCAAAGCTTTACCATTAAATCATGTTTCTAAAAGAAAATATACTCAAGGTACTAAATTCAAAATTTTTATAACACAATGAGGTTCAAAGCTGGGCTTGAGTCAAAAGTTCAACTGTTAATGATGAGTAAGAGTATGTACAGACTTTCATTTAGCCTCCCTGTAAATCTCTTGGATGGGAATGTATTATTGACTAACAACAGATGCTGACATTATTTCAAAGCCAATTGTCCTGAACATAATCAACATGACCTTGGATGATGATGACTGCCACAGATAAGAAAGGAAAGATACAATCATATGGAATTTTGAGACAGTTTGAACTAAGATTCTGACATCAAATGGAAAACACTTACTGTTTTCCTTTCAATCAATATTTTAAAATTATTTATTTATTTATTTATTTGGTTGCACCAGGTCTCAGTTGCAGCAGGCGGGCTCCTTAGTTGCAGCACACGTGGAATTTAATCTAATATAACTTATGAATATATTTTTTTACATTTACCCAACTGGAATGGTAAAGGATACTAGTTTAGAATTACAGAATATTAAAGGTAGAAGTCTAAAAAGCCATTCAATCAGACTTCTCTTTTGACTGATGAAACTCTGAAAAATAAAGTGATATGCTTAATTCACAATTCTCGTTGATTGCAGAACCAGACCTGAACCTAAGTATCCTTACTTTCTCTCCAAACTACCAGCTATATTCAAAATTCTTTTTTTCCCCACATTTAAATATCTGCCATGATTTTTCTAAAGCTAATATTTTTAAAACTTCATGTTTATAAAATTATCATAAGTATGATAACTCATTATCATTCAGAATTATACATATACTGAAGTGTTAAGATAAACATAATTATTTGGTTTTCTTACTAAAAAAATGTAGATTTTAGTAGCTAAAAAATTTCTTAAATTTTTATTGGAACCATGGGTATAGCAGCCTCCTACTCTCCGGTTAAAAAATGTTTAAATGAAACTAAAAAACAATGCACTTTGCCTGGTACACATAGTGAAAAGTACTTGTGGCATTTGGGAAACTCAAAAATGGAAGAGTTTCTCCATGTGCTTATGGTATCTCTGGCTGATAGGAGATGCTTTATAAAATTTAGCTGGGGAGCGAATTAAGTATTTTTATCAGACATCTTTCTTAAGTTCCAATTTTAGAAAAGGTACAGGTAGAAGGGAATTTACAAGTTTCTTTGAAAGACAATCACTCTGAATACAATACATGGTTAATAAGGCTGGAAAATGGTAACAGCTATTATTAAATAGAAGAAAGCCTATATATTATATATATCAACCAAACTTCAATGTGATAATCAGTTCACTTTGAATATTAAATAACACCACTAGGAGAATTTGTAGCTCTCTTGTTTGAAAGGAAGAATTCAAATTCTTAAGATCTGTCAGAGTTATTAAACACACAATGCTTATTCAACCCCAAATTTACTTTAAAACAAATAGACTTTCAATCACACAGAGCTTTTTCTCTAGGACCTAGACTAAAATGTTATGAATTAAAAGGAAAAAAGTACTGACAAATTGGCTGGCTCATTCAAATAAATCAACTTGAAAGGATTATAGATTAAGTTGACAGTTTGAGTATTATGAGAAAAATGGAAGAAGGTTGAGTTTTTTAAAAGTTCTTAGAATGATAGAGTAAGAAATTCCATGTATGATATAATTTTTGACAATATAAAGCAGAAATAAAATAGTAGCTTGTAATTCTTATATAGGGCATAAGGCGGTGCTATATTCTACCAATTCAAGTAAATTCATATAAAAGGAAAAAGAACTGTTAATTCATTTGTCATATACAAATATTATTTATTTTCATTCACAGTGCATAAGGAAACGCTTAAAAGCATAAATTAAAAATAGTAAAGTTGAGGGCTTCCCTGGTGGCGCAGTGGTTGAGAGTCCGCCTGCCGATGCAGGGGACACGGGTTCGTGCCCCGGTCTGGGAGGATCCCACATGCCGCGGAGCGGCTGGGCCCGTGAGCCATGGCCGCTGGGCCTGTGCGTCCGGAGCCTGTGCTCCGCAACGGGAGAGGCCACAACAGTGAGAGGCCCGCGTACCGTTAAAAAAAAAAAAAAAAAAAATAGTAAAGTTGAAAATTCTAGCTCTCAAAACTTAAATATATCAGTAAAGTTACATTTTTCTTGGAACACTGTAGAGAACATGATTTGTTTGACACACAATTCTGTATTATTAAAGTTTTAGGTGAGGTAGAATTATTAAGCAGTAGATCTGCCATAGACTTAGTCAAAGGAGGAACTTATATGTCATCATTACCATCATCATCATCACGTTGTTTTCTATAAAGATACCATATGTCACACTATTTGAAGGCTATTTACTTTTTGTTAAGTAGGTAAACAGACTGCTATTGAACTTCTTGTTATTAAAGAATTATAAACTGTACATACTTAAAAACTGTACATACTTAAAAACTGTACATACTTAAAAACAGGAGGTTAAATAGATGATTTATAAAGGGAAAATTTGATATAGATTGCTCACCTAATTGACAAGTTGAATTGATCAACATTTTGAAAATGAGAGACTTTTATAAGAAAATTACAATTTGGAGCCTTCACAAAAATTAAGTTAGACAACCATTTCAAGTCTAAAATGTTTATATTTGTATTGTTTTACATATATAGACATATATAACCTACATGTTACACAACATATTCACATACGACACATATGTTGTATTATATATATGTTACACAACACATATATATGTAAAATACATGTAGACATAGTCTAACTAGGAATCTGGATATAGTATTGCATCTCTGGAGCTTACAACTCATGGCTTTCTCTAATTTTAGTCGTGACTGGCAAATGAAGCTATATTTCTCTCAAAGAAAAATTTCTGACACTCCTTGTACATTATGAAACCTAAGTAAATGGAGAGAATTCAGGATTAAAAAAAGAATTGTGATACAGTACCTACATATGGTATACAGAAAGTAACACATGTATAGTCCCTGTGAAGGTCGTACTTTCCTCCCATAATTCAGGTCTTTTACCATTTGTGTAGATTTATGATTTAAAATCTGGCTTATTTGTACCCCATTACAATAATTTTCTAATTTCTGAAAAGACTTTTCTTTTCTGTCCCAATTCCATACTTCTCCATTCCACATGAAACTGAGGTACCCAAACGTGTTTAAAATAGATTTAAAGTATTTGAAGAAAATTAATTTAATAATTCTTATAGTAACTTATTCTATCAATCTCAATTAAAACAAATTATAAAATAATTGTATTCCTAACCAAGTACTTCTTAGAGTTGTTGTGAAACTTAAGAAATATAAAATTTAAAAGAAAAAATTTAAGAAAAAAATTACTTCAAGGTAAAATGCAAGAACTGAATCC